>NW_027129216.1:42500-55000 GCF_037325665.1 Littorina saxatilis
CTATAGATGCCCTGTGAAAACATTGGCCATAGATATATGTGAATTACTTCCCTTGGGTATGAACATTTATGAATGATTAAATGGGTGAAAGAAGGCCACACAAAATGAAAATCAGTAAATAACAAAATCACTTCCCTTGTGAGTAAGAACAGTCATACCATGTTCCAACTTTTTGCTAAAAATTCGCCCACAATGTGACCTTCAAAGTTAAAAAGGGGTAACTGAACTTCATGTTTGGATGTCATGGAGTCATGGAGTCCAACATGAAGAAATGTATAAGAACACAAGAATGTATGAATGACAAAGAACAAATGTTTATTTTTGAATGTTTTATGTATGTTATTATTACGGACACAAAAGCTCAGCAATGCAATTTCTCTTTTAGAGATTAATGAAGTTATTGTATTGTATGTCAGTAAATTTTGAAAGCCCTAGATTCATAAACATCTGAAAACTGCTCAACGTCTTTGCATCACGGCACATTAATAAAAGTAAGAGTTAGTAAGACTGGCCTAACTGCTATGGTGAGGCAGTAATAACTCGTTGATGAAGAATTATTTGAATTCTGAATTTCGAACAAACAAATACAGTGTCCTTCCAAACCCCCTTTTCAGGCCTCCAAGAATAAAAAAATAAGCTGGTCTTAAAAAGGAGGAAATCTGCTTAATATGTAGGTAAATGTACAACAGGTTGTGAACAGAAAATCCAAAAATGTAAGGTCTGAAAAGCGGGGAAGTTTGAAAAGGGGGGAAGGGGGGGACCTAAAATGTGACGATCATAACAACCATAATTTATCTAACAAAGTTCATTCTGAAATCTTCTTCAGCGTTTGATTATGGAGAGACTAAATCCTCAGTTCAGATGTGGTCTTAACTCCTTGTCTCCCAGGTACACACAGTCACTATGTACATTACATCTGTTATCATTCGGCACATATCCGCATCCTGCTTAGACTGTTAGCTTCAGTCGCTTCCTGTAACGTTGATCTAACGCCAGGATTCTAGCCTGTTGATACAGTTTCTACAATTCTGAGTGACCTGCTGCAGCACAGCTGGTCTCGGCTTAAAAAATCTTGGTCAACATAGATGGGGTACAAAGTGTTAAAATAAAACGTCCTTCCAAAGTTGATGACAGGTCCCCAGAGTATTCACAAAATTATATGGTACTGGAACTGGAAGCCTTGCACAGCGACGAAAAAGATGTCCACGCCTACATGAAGAAGCATCCTTCACGGCTTCAGCGGAAACAGTCGGCTGGGGATGAGGACAGCACCTATGTAAAAAATATAGACAAGAACAAAAATATATGTCAATGGAAAAACAAAGAAACAAGTAGAGAAGGACCTCCCCACCTTTACACAGTGAAAATGAAAAACACATGTGAATGTACTTATGTTTTAAATCTCCCCCCCCCCCCCCCCCCAATTAAGACCAATTATCCAAGATATTTTTCAGTCCTCAAAGGAGAATTTCACTGTTCTCACGGAACCCTGTAGAAAACTGAGCTGTGCTAATATATTATATAACTGCAAACATCCCTCAAATTCAATATTGCAAGCCACTATACATTCCTCATAAAGGCACTTCATGCTCACGTGTGAAAACTAACATAAGTTTACAAGTGTGTATCTACTTATAATAATAATAATAATAATAACGGGCATTTATAAAGCGCCTTATCAGAAGTTCAAAGCGCGTGACAACAATACGTGTATAAAAAATTCATACAATCACTGTCAGATTCAAACAACACATCATGCACATCTCACATCCCCAGACTCTATGCCAAGGCAAAAAAAAAAAGAAGTCTGTTTACGGTATCCCGACCGACCCTATTTTTTTGCGCGACCCTAGACTTTTTTTTGGCATTTGGGAAAAAAAGAAAAAAAATCAAAATTTTAAAACAAAGTTTGTCAATGTTTTTTGGCAAAATAATTTGATGTTTTTTGGAGAAAAAAAAAATCCCGACCTACTGACCCTATTTTTTGGGCCGATGTTACCGTAAACAGACTATTTTTTTGTTTGGCCTAAGGAACTATCCGTAATGTTGTTGGAACAAGTGAGTTTTCAAATTGGATTTAAAAGATGAAATCATGTATGGAGAGTGACGTAATAGAAAGGGGAGTGAATTCCATAACTGAGGGCCATGATATGAAAACGTGCGGAAGCCATGAGCCTTGCGTTTAAAGCAACCTTGACGGAGAAGTCGAGCATCAGCAGAAGAATGAAGGGTGCGAGAGGGAGTGTAGAGGGAGACCAGTTACGAAAGATAGGCAGGTGCCGATTCAGAGAATGAGAGATGATCTTGTAGCAGAAGCAGGCAGCTTTATACCTAATACGTTGAGACACAGGAAGCCAGTGAAGTTCTTTCATGAGAGGAGTGCTGCAGAGAGTTTTACTTTTTGCAAGGGTTGGAGAGTGGAGTCAGGGCAGCCTAGGAGAAGGGATTTGCTGTAATCCAATCTACACAGAATGCAGGATGTAACGAGAGTTTTAGTGGCATCAACAGTCAGAAATGTTCTTGTGGAACCTATTCTTCTAGTTCTAATGTAGTACCTGTTTGTAGTGAACTCACCAGCAGGAGTATTGCATACATAATTACGCATTACTGAATTAAAGTAACTATTTTCAAAGCTTCTCGCTTACCTTGGAATAGTGTCAAGCAGCTTATGTTGTGTCTAGATCAGCAATCAGATCTTCACACTCAGCCTGCACTTGCTGAAAACTGGACATGCCTGCATCTCAATCAAGCTGTTGTTGCGGAGACAACGGAACCATGCTCAAGTCAGGTCCAACTGAAATGAAAGCATATTGTTAGCTGATAAATGATTTGATCAAGCAAAACCATGCGGTATTTTTTTAATAAAATATTTTGTATACCCCGCTAATGCAAAAATAATGTACATATTTACTATTAGCATTAATTTTAGCTGGTCATTCAAACCAGAGCTTGTTCTAGAACTCCACAAGAACAACCATGGCAGTTGGCAATGGCACTGGCAGAATACAGATCAAAACAATATTAGTATTAGCCTCACCAAGGGTTGACTTCCCATCAAAATGAATGACGGACTGAATCAAACTTTAGAGACATTACAATTTTTCACAACGATTTTTTCAGCAAACAGCCATGTTTACCTGTACAAATGTATCAGTGATATCACTATGAGTATGACAGTATGACAGTGTGGTAAGCTTACCGACGATTCGTTCAGTATAGTCTTTCTATGTAAGTAGTGGTCCAGTGAACGATACCTTCCGCCTGTGGTTCGAGACAGAGATTAAGTTGAAACTTAATTCGAGAAGCCAAACACTGACGAATACTTACGTATTTTGAGCAAAACCCACGCACGTCGACCACAAGTTGATGTCTGCTGGAGTACGTAATCATAACGTAGAGGACAACAGTTTCACTTGGCTGGCTTCGGTTATTCCCTGTATCTGTTCCTTGCTGTTCTCCAAGAGACACCATGGTGCAGCAAGCTGAAGGGTGTCCTGTCGTATTTCCTCGAAGTTGTAGTAGGCAACCAGGAGGTGGGGGGCGACTGACCTGCAGCAGAATTCAAATCAATTAGTCAAGTCACTATGACATATCTTTATTGTTATCGCCACACGACGGGCGCTGTGGCGGGGTGGTAAGACGTCGGCCTCGTAATCGGAAGGTCGAGGGTTCGAATCCCGGCCGCGGCCGCCTGGTGGGTTAAGAGTGGAGATTTTTCCGATCTCCCAGGTCAACTTGTGTGCAGACCTGCTAGTGACTTATCCCCCTTCGTGTGTACAGTAGTCCCTTCCATTTCCGGCCCTTTCGTGGGCGTGAACCTACCCGGAGCGGCCAGCTTTCCCATGACTAATGAGTTTTCCTTCTATAATTGACTCTTAATGGCCGTTAACCTGTCTGACGCGGTCAACGGTCACTGATTTTTGCCCTAAGGTGCCCCTCTTACTCGACAGGAGCGGCCACTTAACGGCCACTTGTCACTTTCGCGGGTGAGCGCCTGTGGTGTGTGTGTGTGTGTGTGTGTGTGTGTGTGTGTGTGTGTGTGTTGTGTGCACAGACGGCACAGCACGAGCAGACGACATGAATACTTATGCATGCGCAAACTGTAAATACAGACATGCGCATACATGTACATTTACGGCAGTCACTTCCGGATCGATCACAGCTGATGTGAGTTTGAAACACTTGTTTATCTGACACTCAAATACATATATAATAATCCAAACAACACACATAGAAACATACGAAACAATAGCTTAGCCAGGACGATCGAGTTAAACACGCAAATAATTAAGATGTATAAACGAAAGCAAAACTAACAGAGACAATGAATCGGCGGCTCGTGGATGATCGCTTTCTTTTCTTCATGAAAACTTGATCGTGTTTTGTTTTGTTTTTTGGAGGAGGAGGGGGCCTGTAATGAACGGCCACCTGATATTTGCGGTCACCTTTGCAATGACTAATGGGTGACCGGATATGGCAGGTACTACTGTACACGCAACCACAAGACCAAGTGCGCACGGAAAAGATCCTGTAATCCATGTCAGAGTTCGGTGGGTTATGGAAACACGAAAATACCCACCATGCTTCCTCCGAAAGCGGCGTGTGGCTGCCTAAATGGCGGGGTAAAAACGGTCATACACGTAAAAACACGAGTGTACATGGGAGTTTCAGCCCACGAACGCAGAAGAAGAAGTTATCGCCACACCAACCCTAAATTTTTCCTACCATACTGTACTATTTGTTATCCGAGAGAGAAAAAATCCATGTTGCAGACTCAACTGGAAAAATTCCGTTCTCCATCATCTAGTGGACAGAGCTCACATGATTTCAAACAAATCTTTTTTTAAAGTCACATACTTTGTGCGACAGTGTTAGTTTACTGTAACTGTAATTTATAAATAGCAAATTAAAAAATATCACTTATCAGATAATCAGCTAAATGCCTGGCAGATGACCCTCATTCAAAGTGAGTCGTGGCTAAACCATGAAACTAGAAAAACAGGTTATAATATATAATCTATAAATCTCACACTGACAGCGGACAGAAACTGAGAAAACACCCAGTATACATGTACCGGTACTCACAAAAGAGTTACAAGTAGCATATTATCACTATCAGTATCACTAATAGCATACTATACTGGGCAAATAACAGCAATTTTTACTCACTGGGGGTTTCCTGGCTGGAGTCTTTGGTGTTTCTGTTAGGCGCGTTTGATCGATCTGCGCGATCGCGCTGCGCGTTTGGTGGATCGATCAAACGAGCACACATCGATCGATGTGTGCGCGTTTGATCGATGCAAAGAATACAATACAAGAATCGTTAAAACGCGCAGCTCTTATACTTGCGCATTTGGACGATCTGTCACAAAGTAAGTCCCTACCACACACAAACGTCGCACGCCGGAAGTGAAAAGTTTCAAATACAGGAATGTTCCGAAATATACCCCGACAACGTTTTTGATTACAATTCAGCTATTTTTTCTTTTTTTTTTGATTACTGCTGAGCTCTATTCACATAGGCTCAAGTTAGTTTTATTGCTTCAGTCTCTCTTCATTCGTTTAACTCATACATGATGGAGAGGTTTAGGCACACACTGCGGCAAGTGGAGGCAGATATATGCATCAGCCATGTGTCCCAAATCAATCTTGATGTCAAGCGAAAAGTTCAATACGATTGTGAACCACCTAAGAGACAAACACACACACACACACACACACACACACACACACACACACACACACACACACACACACACACACACACACTGCACACATGCACTTACATACACCCAGACACATACACATACACACCCGCGCACATACACACACATGCACAACCTTACACACACAAACACACACACACGGGCGGGGATGTAGCTCAGTCAGTCGGTAGCGCGCTGGATTTGTATCCAGTTGGTCGCTGTCAGCGTGAGTTCGTCCCCACGTTCGGCGAGAGATTTATTTCTCCGAGTCAACTTTGTGTGCAGACTCGCGCCTCGGTGTCCGAACACCCCCGTGTGTACACGGCAAGCACAAGACCAAGTGCGCACGATGACTGCCTAAATGAGAGAGAGAGAGAGACAGAAAGAGAGAGAGAGAGAGAGAGAGAGAGAGAGAGAGAGAGAGAGAGAGAGAGAGAGACGCACGCGGGCCAAGGAAGAGAGAGAAAGAGATACAGGGACAGGGACAAACATACTGACAGTAGCTGAAGTATATGGGTTCATCGACAGAGAGAGACTGAGAGAGAGAAAGAGAAAGACCTACTTCCGGTCATAACTTCCGGTCATTGCCAGCAGACGTGTGTGTGCGTAGTACGATGGTGATTTGTGAGACGGATCGTCCAAATGCGCAAGTATATAAGAGCTGCGCGTTTTAACGATTCTTGTATTCTTTGTATCGATCAAACGCGCACACATCGATCGATGTGTGCGCGTTTGATCGATCCACCAAACGCGCAGCGCGATCGCGCAGATCGATCAAACGCGCCTAACATTTCTACTGACTTCTGTAGCACATGGTTGGTTGGCAGACTTCCTGGAATGAGTGCTCGCTTGCCTGTAGGCCCAGCAAAAAAACATGCAAAGAAAATGTTCAAAATGCTGAGTCGAAATTATAAGTTAAATTAACTAAACAGACCTATACATTTAGATCTATTGAAATAGAAACAAGAATTAGTAAAACACACTACTGCAAATCTGTCAAGAATGAACAAGACTGACTCAGTGACCGAGTAAAACAACAAAAGAAATCTAAGTTCTAACCCAGAAGTTTACTAGAATATATTCAAAAACACATTATCACAAGAACAAAGAGTGGTTTTTCCCCATTACCTAATAATTATAGCTCAGAATTACGCCTTTGTCAATGTATGATTCAGAATACGATTGTGTTATTTTTTGTCTGCGAGCTGTAAAAGTACTAGTTACTACTAAGTACTAAGCCTCATACTGATTGATTGATACTACTAGAGCTTCGTCACTTGAAGCATTACAAGCAAAACAACACAGCACAGACAATCAGATGAAAGCTTATTTTCGCTATATTACTAGTTTTTTTACGTACCGTATTTGAAGCATGTTTCTTTGAAATGTCGGGAACATATCCTCGCATTCTTCGGGTTGAAAAGCTTGTCAGCACGGTTGATTTTGTGGAAGAGCAGCTCTCCATTCGGCATCCGCTTTTCCGTTTGGTATACCATGGAAAGTTATAAGCGTTGAAGATCTTAGTGAGCTCACGCTGCATCCAGGCATACAACAATTTGCACCGGGCATCTTGAAATCATGGTTCACTTCTCTGGCATCATCGAAAAATGGCGAAACGGAAGTGACTTTTTTCGGAATGCAGCTTTCTTCCGGTTGTCAGCACTTACCGCGAGCGCAGCGAGTTGGCGATTGATCCAGTCAATACACAACTATGCGCCGGCATAGACCACTGATCTAACAAGAAAAATGTTCATTCAAAATGAACAGCGTCGATGCAATGTCCACCAAAGATTTATTTTGGGAAGTGTTAAAGGTTAGGGTCAAAAGTTAATGAATTGCATGTTGTGCTGGATATAGGCCTATATAAATTGTTTATTTCAGTCAATGCTTGATCAAACAGCCACAAGAAAAAAAAACTTTTTAATTAAAAAATAGAGCTTGTTTGAAACAGGTAGAAAGGAAGAGTTGATATTGCAATATCTGTACGTGGGAATGTGGTGAAAAAGAGTGCTAAAAGTAGTAAGTCAGTCTCAGATCCATTTCAAATATTTATTGCAGAAAAACAAAATACAAATTACAAAAAAACACAGAACCATTACCAGGTGTCCTAGGAATGTTTGAAAACAATAGTTTTAATTTTACACTGTAAATACAGGAATCAGAATTAAACACCTCAAACTGATTGGCACATGCATAATGAATCACCTGGAATTGCAACAGGGAGATACTGAAGTAATTGGAAACAAACATCTGAAATTGACAGAGAAACAATTGAAAATATAGTACCAGTTGACATGAGCGTACAATATTTTAATGGAAGTGCAATTTTAGCACGAAGCATCCGCACGAGGATGCACTAACAATTACATAGTGCCACAAAATGTGTACGGACATTTCACAACCGTGCATTATTAGCACAGAACACATACATGGGGGCGCACAAAACATTATTGTGACAATAATTTACACGAAACATTTCACATAAGTACATTTTTATGCATGGTGCATCTACTACAGGAGGGTGCTCCAACAATGATGCATAGTGCCAACATTTAGCGCAAACTTTTCACAAAAGTGCATTATTACCACAAAGCGCATACAGCGATTATATAGTAGCAAGTTGCACTAAACATTTGAACAAAATGCATTTTGTTCAAATGTTAACAGCACAGCACCAAGTTTTGCATAAGTGCACAACAGCACTGACCATTTCACAAAAGTGCATAACAGATGTGACAATTTTACAAAAGTGCATTGACCATTTCAGGCAGATGGCTAACATGCAGATTTCGCTTTTGTCTGTCTTTCTTTGAAAAGTAGGCATGTTCAAGATCGATGAAGTCATGAGCAATTGGGTTAGATGACAGAAAAGATTCAAAAACGTCAGATTCAGTTAGATGACAGAAAAGATTCAAAAACGTCAGATTCAGTGTTTTGGGCACTGTTGAACAGGAACATTCTCTCCTGTTCAACAAATGTGGGTTCAATTCAAAAGCAACATTGTCACAGATAGGCTAGTGTTACATTTCTGTAAAGTTTCAAAAACATCTTCCATGTGTTGGTTACTGTTGAACAGAGGCATATTTTCCTGTTCAAAAAAGTCTGACACAAATTTTTGTAGTTGTGGGTTAAGGTTCGATCTATACCGTCATTCAAACGAGTCGTAGAACCGTCATTGTCACAGATAGTGTTACATTTCTGTTTTACATTCAAACGAGTCGTTGAAGTAGTAGTACATTTGCGTTTGGTTGTTTTTTCTTTTAGATTCCTGTCACTCATACTAGCAGTATTGATTGAGGTACATACATCTGTTGATGTACAGGGATGACTTGTTTGTAATGAATCCTTGTTTCCTCCACATTGAGTTTGCATTGCAGTTGGACAGAAATGAACAGGTGTTAATTGATAAACACATTGATAATGGCTTTTGAGAAAATCAATCAATTCTGCAAAGGAATTAACTTGATGACATCAAAACTGCAGCGCCATTTGAAGAATGGTTACCATTTCTGTTTCTTTGATGGGAACTGATGATCAAACAAATAAAAACTTTGACTATCCAAGTTACCATGAATGGCAATAGTTGACTCCTGAAAAGTAGCAAGGATATAATTTGAGACGATAAACGCCTGATGCAATACCTCCTCAAGGTCAGTCAACTCAAAACCTTCATCATTCGCAACATCAGTAGGCAACACAGCGGGATTCGTATGTCCAGAAATCATGTCGAAAAAATATTCCATTTCAAAAGCATGTCCAACCACAGTTGTTGGCAAGTGTTCGTGTCCGAGGTAGCCTTCAGTGTGTGTATATGTATTCATGTGACAGAGAGCGTGACCTCATTCTTCAATCCTCTCTCTCTCTTCTTTCTCATTCGAACGCACACACGCAAGAACGTAGCCGCTACGCACGCATGCACGCGCACACACACACACACACACCCCGCTGACGCACAAACCACGCACTCACACACTGACTGTCGGCAAGCATCTCTTTTTATATTTAGTCAAGTTTTGACTAAATATTTTAACATCGAGGGGGAATCGAAACGAGGGTCGTGGTGTATGTGCGTGTGTCTGTGTGTGTGTGTGTGTGTGTGTGTGTGTGTGTGTGTAGAGCGATTCAGACTAAACTACTGGACCGATCTTTATGAAATTTGACATGAGAGTTCCTGGGTATGAAATCCCCGAACGTTTTTTTCATTTTTTGGATAAATGTCTTTGATGACGTCATATCCGGCTTTTCGTGAAAGTTGAGGCGGCACTGTCACGCCCTCATTTTTCAACCAAATTGGTTGAAATTTTGGTCAAGTAATCTTCGACGAAGCCCGGGGTTCGGTATTGCATTTCAGCTTGGTGGCTTAAAAATTAATTAATGGCTTTGGTCATTAAAAATCTGAAAATTGTAAAAAAAAATAACAATTTATAAAACGATCCAAATTTACGTTTATTTTATTCTCCATCATTTGCTGATTCCAAAAACATATAAATATGTTATATTCGGATTAAAAACAAGCTCTAAAAATTAAATATATAAAAATTATTATCAAAATGTTTTTTTCGAAATCAATTTAAAAACACTTTCATCTTATTCCTTGTCGGTTCCTGATTCCAAAAACATATACATATGATAATTATGTTTGGATTAAAAACACGCTCAGAAAGTTAAAACGAAGAGAGGTACAGAAAAGCGTGCTATCCTTCTCAGCGCAAGTACTACCCCGCTCTTCTTGTCAATTTCACTGCCTTTGCCGTGCGCGGTGGACTGACGATGCTACTGTCTTGCTGCGTTGCATTGCGTTCAGTTTCATTCTGTGAGTTCGACAGCTACTTGACTAAATATTGTATTTTCGCCTTACGCGACTTGTTTTCTTTACCTTTGTTTATTGTGTTTTCGATATTTGTGTTTATTTTTTGCTTGACTTATCTGTTTTATTTTAATGTTTGCTATCCACATCGTGTGATAAATGTTTCTTCTCAGTCTCCGAGTCAGTTTAGTTTCTGCACGCCGCTTTGGTACTCCTTGTTTTTCTAACTGGTGTATTGTGCGCGATTTGCGGATTTATTTTTATTCCTTTCATATGCTGTTGAAGTGTTGTGGGTGTTATTGTCTGTATATGTTGCGTCTGTGTATGCCTACAAGAATTTGCATTCGCTCTCTGCCAGTACAAGTCCAAACTTTATTGGGTGTAATGTGCCTGTGGTCTGCTGGCAGTCGAGCACAGATAGTTTTCAAACATTCCTCCAGTGAGCCGCCTCGCGCTGCGACCTGAGTAAAGCGCTTCTTTGGTCTCTGGCAACGTTGAACTGCGCTGATATGCCCAGCGACGTGCGGACAAAGTGATCGCTGTATTCACCCTCTCTGGATAACTTGCACATGTCAAAACAGTTGCAGAAACACAAATCTCAAAACTGTTAGGCTTTTTCTCTTTTTATATTTAGTCAAGTTTTGACTAAATATTTTAACGTAGAGGGGGGAATCGAGACGAGGGTCGTGGTGTATGTGTGTGTGTGTGTGTGTGTGTGTGTGTGTGTGTGTGTGTGTCTGTCTGTCTGTCTGTGTGTGTGTGTAGAGCGATTCAGACCAAACTACTGGACCGATCTTTATGAAATTTGACATGAGAGTTCCTGGGATTGATATCCCCGAACGTTTTTTCATTTTTTTGATAAATGTCTTTGATGACGTCATATCCGGCTTTTCGTGAAAGTTGAGGCGGCACTGTCACGCCCTCATTTTTCAACCAAATTGGTTCAAATTTTGGTCACGTAATCTTCGACGAAGCCCGGACTTCGGTATTGCATTTCAGCGTGGTGGCTTAAAAATTAATTAATGACTTTGGTCATTAAAAATCGGAAAATTGTAAAAAAAAAAATAAATTTATAAAACGATCCAAATTTACGTTTATCTTATTCTCCATCATTTGCTGATTCCAAAAACATATAAATATGTTATATTCGGATTAAAAACAAGCTCTGAAAATTAAATATATAAAAATTATTATCAAAATTAAATTGTCCAAATCAATTTAAAAACACTTTCATCTTATTCCTTGTCGGTTCCTGATTCCAAAAACATATAGATATGATATGTTTGGATTAAAAACACGCTCAGAAAGTTAAAACAAAGAGAGGTACAGAAAAGCGTGCTATCCTTCTTAGCGCAACTACTACCCCGCTCTTCTTGTCAATTTCACTGCCTTTGCCATGAGCGGTGGCCTGACGATGCTACGAGTAAAATGGCATTGCGTTCAGTTTCATTCTGTGAGTTCGACAGCTACTTGACTAAATATTGTATTTTCGCCTTACGCGACTTGTTTTCACTTTTGGCAGCGTTCACTCTAAATGTGCTGCCTAAAACGGACTCGTTTCTGTCCACAGCCAAAGCTTTCACACAAAATTTGCTATGACAGCTAAGACCGCATTTGTTACATTTTAGCAGTGTTGACCCCAAGTTTCTACTTCAAACAAAAAATCAATAGCAAAATCTCAAAGTATGTGCGAGTCCCCTAAAATATGGACCACCTTCAACAAATCGAAGAAAAAGAAGCTAAAGGCTTTTTTCATTAATTCATTAAGAAGCTTGCTGGAAATAACCTATTACTAGCCCTCGAGATCAGTTTAAAAAAAAAATAACAAAAAGTCTTCTTTTCGTGCAAGTTGATAATTTTACTTATTTTCACTCTGTTTTTGATAAGCTTCTTTAGTTTCCTGGTGTTCTTCAAATAATGCTCTCATCAACCCGAAACAGATCAATCTAAAGCATATTTGAATTAGTCTGATCCAGACATGGCCTGAC
>NW_027129216.1:57500-72000 GCF_037325665.1 Littorina saxatilis
AACCACACGCACCAGACCGACTAAATGTAACAAACAAGTCGCGTAAGGCGAAAATACAACATTTAGTCAAGCTGTCGAACTCACAGAATGAAACTGAACGCAATGCAATTTTTCAACAAGACCGTATACTCGTAGCATCGTCAGTCCACCGCTCATGGCAAAGGCAGTGAAATTGACAAGAAGAGCGGGGTAGTAGTTGCGCTGAGAAGGACAGCACGCTTTTCTGTACCTCTCTTCGTTTTAACTTTCTGAGCGTGTTTTTAATCCAAACATGTCATATCTATATGTTTTTGGAATCAGGAACCGACAAGGAATGAGATGAAAGTGTTTTTAAATTGATTTCGAAAATTTAACTTTGATCATAATTTTAATTTTTTTAATTTTCAGAGCTTGTTTTTAATCCAAATACAACATATTTATATGTTTTCGGAGTCAGAAAATGATGAAGAATAAGATGAACGTAAATTTGGATCATTTTATAAAAAAAAATTGGTTTTTTTACAATTTTTAGATTTTTAATGACCAAAGTCATGAATTAATTTTTAAGCCACCAAGCTGAAATGCAATACCAAAGTCCGGCCTTCGTCGAAGATTGCTTGGCCAAAATTTCAATCAATTTGATTGAAAAATGAGGGTGTGACAGTGCCGCCTCAACTTTTACAAAAACCCGGATATGACGTCATCAAAGACATTTATCGAAAAAATGAAAAAAAACATCCGGGGATATCATACCCAGGAACTCTCATGTAAAATTTCATAAAGATCGGTCCAGTAGTTTACTCTGAATCGCTCTACACACACACACACACACACACACACACACACACACACACACACACACACACACACACACACACACACATACACCACGACCCTCGTCTCGATTCCCCCTCTATGTTAAAACATTTAGTCAAAACTTGACTAAATGTAACAAGTAGCGTAAGGCGAAAATACAACATTTAGTCAAGTAGCTGTCGAACTCACAGAATGAAACTGAACGCAATGCAACACTCGTAGCATCGTCAGTCCACCGCGCACGGCAAAGGCAGTGAAATTGACAAGAAGAGCGGGGTAGTACTTGCGCTGAGAAGGATAGCACGCTTTTCTGTACCTCTCTTCGTTTTAACTTGACTTTCTGAGCGTGTTTTTAATCCAAACATATCATATCTATATGTTTTTGGAATCAGGAACCGACAAGGAATAAGATGAAGGTGTTTTTAAATTGATTAGGACAATTTAATTTTGATAATAATTT
Organism: Littorina saxatilis; assembly: GCF_037325665.1. Classification (NCBI taxonomy): domain Eukaryota; kingdom Metazoa; phylum Mollusca; class Gastropoda; order Littorinimorpha; family Littorinidae; genus Littorina; species Littorina saxatilis. The sequence goes on from NW_027129216.1 coordinate 58,756, forward strand.
TTATATTTTTAATTTTCAGAGCTTGTTTTTAATCCAAATATAACATATTTATATGTTTTTGGAATCAGACAATGATAAACAATAAGATGAACGTAAATTTGGATCGTTTTATAATTTTTTTTTATTTTTTTTACAATTTTCAGATTTTTAATGACTAAACTCACTCATTAGTTTTTAAGCCACCAAGCTGAAATGCAATACCAAACCCCGGCCTTCGTCAAAGATTACTTGACCAAAAGTTCAACCAATTTGGTTGAAAAATGAGAGCGTGACACTGAGTGCCGCCTCAACTTTCACGAAAAGCCGGATATGACGTCATCAAAGACATTTATTGAAAAAATGAAAAAAACGTATGGGGATTTCATACCCAGGAACTCTCATGTCAAATTTCATAAAGATCGGTCCAGTAGTTTAGTCTGAATCGCTCTACACACACACACAGACAGACAGACACACACACACACACACGCACATACACCACGACCCTCGTCTCGATTCCCCCCTCTACGTTAAAACATTTAGTCAAAACTTGACTAAATGTAAAAAGGACATTATGTGTTGCATCCAAAAACTATGTGATTAAAACATTATCAGAAAAGGAAGGGCAATGAAAATCCTAAAATCTCCAACTCGAGTCACTTCCTGCAGATACATGGAGAGTAAAGTCCAGTCAATCAGCCACCCTCTCGGCCGGATGTTTTGGGGAGAGGGGGGGGGGGGGGGAAACTAGAACAAAGACCTCTTTGTGGTCAGTCGGCTTTCTCAGGGCCAGCAAAGCTCGCCTCAGCAACACATGTGAAAATGATTAACTCGCTCGGTACCGTAGGTTTGCTAAGGAATAGAGACGAACTCTTATCTGGCTGGCCAAAAATTGTCAGTTTAAAATGACCTACTTTCTCTGTTCAACGCACGGGCTATTCGTACTGTATCTCCTCTTGTGCACTTACAAGGCTCTTATGGAGAAAATAAGAGATACCAAAAAAGGTGTGTGTGTGTGTGTGTGTGCGAGTGTGTGTGCCCATAGTGTGTGCGCGCGCGTGCATGTGTGTGTGTGTGTGTGTGTATGTATGTTTGTGTGTCCCAGTGTGTGCACAGTGTGTGCCTGTGCGTGTGCCTGCGTGTGCCTGTGTGTACCGTTTGTGTGTCATTATATGTCAGTTATAATGTGTGTGTGTGCAGTGACGGTGTGAATGTGTGTGTGACGGTGTGTGTGTGTGTGTGTGTGTGTGTGTATGCCTGTGCAATGTGTGTGTGTGTGTATGTATATAATTATATATATATATATATATATATATATATATATATATATATGTGTGTGTGGGTGTGTGTGTGTGCGTGCGTGTGCGTGTGGTTGCGTGTGTGTGTGTGTGTGTGTGTGACCGTGCTGAGAGAGAAAGAGAGAGAGAGGAAGCCGATAATCGTCTGATTCTGCAGACTCGCCGAGAGGCGGCCGGGGTTTGGCACCAGGCTGATGAAAACGCAGAATAATCCATCAAAACAACACTCTAACATCAAGTTTTAGAAACCAGAAAAACGTATCGTAACTCCATAGGTTTTGTGGTGTTTTGCGCACTGCTGAAACGCGTTTAACACGACGTGAATCGCCGTGCGTTAACTTAGCGAAAACGTCCAAAACACAGACACCAAAACTCGATGTTTTACCGTGTTTTGCACCCTGCTAAAATCCCAGGGATTTTATTGCGTTACGGCAGTTTTTCTAACTTGATGTGAATCGCACAGGTATAATGCCACAAAATTCAGTTGATTAACTTCATGTTTCATGTTATATGCCACGTTATAGTGCCAAAACGTGACTTTTCGCCCAGTGACCCAGCTTTCTTGCCGTTTTAGTTGTCCAGCGCAGTGACGTGGGCTAACGGAAATGGCATTTAAGTTATTGGTGACTCTGGGGCTGACCATGGGTGTCATTCTGGGGTCACCTACCTGACTACGATGGCGAGCAGGAAGGTTAACGAGGGTGCGTCCATGGGATGGACGACACCCAGCTTAACTTGCCGTTCAAGTTGTCCAGCGCAGTGACGTGGTCGGCGGAAAACGGCATTTAAGTTTTGACCGGAAGGGGTGGTTGAGAGCAGGGCGTAACTGACTCCACCTCTTTCCGGTTCCGACTTCTGGAAGTTCGGAGGAACAGGATGTTCTCTTCAGCTTTCGGGGATCGTTGTCCATTGCCCTGGAGTTGGCATATGGCCACGTGTAGCCGGGTTCTCCGGTGAAAGTGGTGTACGTTCGCGCGAGGAATGTAGCACGCATTTTCGTGGCTGGGCAACGTAAGCTTCCGCCCTGGGGGCAGGAAGTTGTTGGGCTGGGTGATTCTTGGATTGGCCATGCGAGTCTCTCTGGGGGTCACCTTCCTAACTTTGATACCGAGTAGGAAGGTGATGTTTGGAGAGGTGTCCACGGTGGTGGATGTCACCCAACTTAACTTGCCGTTCAAGGTGTCCAGCGCAGTGATGTGCGCAGTGATAAACGGCATTTAGGACTTGACAGGAAGGAGTGGCTGAGGAATATTTTTGCCTCGTCCACCCCTGCCTTTGTTCGACGACTTCCGGAGTTCGGAGGAACAGTAGTTCACTTCCGTGGCCGGGAATCGTCGTTCATTGCCCTGAAGATGGCATATGTCTTGTAGTTTTGACTTCCGCTTCCTCCCGGGGGGCAGGAAGCGAGCAGTAAGGCTGGTTCCTTGTTGGATAATTTGAGTCAAACAGGAAGGCAGCTTCCGGATTGCACGGTTGTGCTTGACGGCTGTTCAGATGTAGGTGCTTCCGCATTAACGATTAGCACTGTATTCAGGTTCCATTTCAAGTTAGCAAGGGCAGTGGCGCTCGCAGCTGTAATGGGTCGAGGTTCTATGGAATCTTCCGGTGTGTTTCTATACAACCGGTTGGTTCTCATGTTTACTAATCCACGGCCGGTTTCGCTTCCGCTTTTGCGGCTGCGTCTTCCGGTTACAGGATGGGACAGCCTTCTACCGTTAACACTGCGTTGGTAGTCGGCACTTTTCAGCTTTTGGCTTCCGGTTCCGTTACTGCGGTTCCTTTGCTGTTATACAGGCTGTATCCACTTCCCCTTCCAGTCTTCCAGCTGGCATGGGACAGGTGGATGGAGATCTGGTCATGGAGTTCTGGCGTTTGAAATTTTTTGTTTTTTTCGAAACTTTTCCGATGTTGGCAAGTTTCGCCTTATCGGGATGGGTGACTGGGTCTCATCATTTCGATGATCATTATAATGCTTTTGAACAGGGGGGAGGCTCTTACTTCACTTGTGTCGCTGTTCGCGGCAGTTCGTAGTTTTTTTGAGCTTTCCGAGGAGAATCTTTGAGTGTCAAGCTCTTAGATCCTCCGTCGGGATCCTTTGTGCTTGTGGAAGTTTTCACAAGCGAGTCTTCTTTGTCACCACTTGGCTTTTCCTTGGTGGACAACGCTTGACTTTATACCTGTCGCGAGGGTGCTTTGGCTTGTGTTGCACGCTCAAGTAGCGTGTCACTCACGGAGCTCTTTCTGTAGGCTTCGGTTGACTCCAAGCCTAACAACTTAGGTTCTCTTTTTGCGTTCTACGGAACCGCCCTCGGGTTTGGCAAACATCCATCGGGTTTTTGATAGCTAGGAGAATCTGTCTGTAAGATCAAGATCTCCTAGCTCGGGTAGATTGTCTCATCTTTTCTTTTTGATGGGCTCTTTTGTACTTGTTTTTATTTTCTCTCGCCTGGGCGGTTACGTTCTGAATGGCTATCTTTGTGGTCCTACAGGACGCAGATACAAAGGATGTTGCTTTGCCGTCTTTTACCTAGGAGTAAGCCTCTGCCTTTAAAGTTTTGTTCTTTTGGCGTGACTTTAATCTCTTTCTCGTTTGAAAGTTATCTCTTTGAATCCGCTGCTATGCACGCGGGGTTTTTCCTTCTAAGAGAAGCTCATGGTAAAAGGGAAAGCGTTAGGCAGGCCTTGGCGGTTTTTTGTTTCCAAACAAAAAGCTTCAGGCTGGCTGTTGTCTATTTTAGCTTTGGCTTGACACCCTCGCTTTCACAGGGCTCTTTTATAGAGCTGTTCGGCGACCCTTTCGGTCGCACGGACGGGTCTTTGCAGTCTTGGTGTCCAGACCTCTTAAGGCTGGCAAGAGGGCTTTTTTTGCTTTCTCACATTCGAATTGCACGGATGTCTTCTGTAGGGGTATCCTTGAGTTACTCAGGGGCTTCCGCCTCAACTCTGGATTTGGTTCAGAGTCTTTATAGGTTTTTTTGTGTTTTTTTTGTTTGTGTTTTGTTCACTTGCCACTTGACTGGCGTGGTTCAAAGTGCTTATTTTCTTACGGAAAGAACTCCTCGTCGTTCCGTGTATTGCAGGTGGCTATCCACCTTCCTTTTTGGGTTTCCCTTTTGTCTTCCATGTCTTATTCTAAGACTTTATGGGATTTTTGTCACATTGGTACAGCTCGGTGCAGCTTTGCTTTAACCCTTTTTAACGGCTAGCCTGACTGTTTAACACGGGAAACGGCCAAGCTTACTCTAGTAGCTGCTGCGAGAAGTGGGAGTAAGCGTGCTTTCTGGCTATTTTGAATAAAGACAGCCTTTTTAAGAAAGATCGATCTATGACTTGTGGGTTTCTTTTAAGTTTTCCGGCAGTTAAGCGGAAAATGGGGAAACAAGCTTCGAATTACGCTTTCAATTCATGTGGTAAGAGTTTGGCTTCTTTAGAGTTACGTTTAGCCAATTAAACTTTTCGGTTTTCGAAGATTTTTCTGACTCGCACGGAGCTTGTTAGTTCTTTGTATCTAAAGGTCGCTTGCCTTATCTTTCTTCTCTGTCGTGATTTAACCTCGGCATTTAAGCGATAAATGGGGTCAACCAGCTTCCATTTGCTTTTCAATTCTTGAAGCAAGAAGTTGGCTTCTTTTGAGTCACGTTTAGCCAGTTTAACTTTTTGAGTTTCAAAGATTTTTCTGACTTTCACGGATCTTGTTAGATCATTGAATCAAAGGGCTTTTGCTTTATCTTCTTCTCCGTCGTTATTTAACCTTGAACGGTTGAAAACGGCGTTAAACACTGATTTTAGGAGGGAAGTAGGTCTATCTACTCTGGTAGAGGTATGACGTTTGGTAGTCAACCTTACCTAGATGGACTGCTACACTGGTTTCTTGCTCCTGGGGAGCTTGATGTGGTTGTCTGTCCCGTGAGGACGCTCAGAAGGTACCTGTCACGGACTTGGCATTGGTCAGAAAGTCGGAAGGTTTTATGATATCACTTAACACAGCGGGTGTAAGGATATTGCGAAAGGGACTTTAACCAAGTGAGTCTCCATGTTGATCACACGGGGGTTTACCTGTTGACAAACACAGTCTGGAGATGTTAGGGCAGTTTTGCCTTTCACTATAGCTAGAACGTATGAGGCAAGGGCATGGGCCTTCTCTTTGGCAGTCCTCCGGTCGGGCCTTGTTTTGGGCTGAAGTTCTGGAGTCGGCTTACTGGCGGTCTGAGGAGGTTTTTGTTAACTTCTACCTCAGAGACGTCTTGATACAGGACGGCAGTTCCGCGTTACCTCTTATGGTAGTCGCAGGACAGGTTCTAATATCATAATTTCGCTATGTACCCACCACCTATAGTAGCAATCTGCTATATGTGAGTTGGGTAATAATATGTAATTTAATCCAAAATTTTAATAATAAATTTTCATTTAATTAATATACTTACCCAACTCACATCGTTTAAACCCTCCCGCCTCCCCGCTGTGGTGGTATTGGGTTCTAAAAAAGTAATGAGTTGGGCTTCGTTCGAATGATACAAATGGCGGCGTATGCGCACGCATACGGATGTTGGACCGGGCATCGGTCTGATATTATGGGATGGATCACTCTTTTTTAGGGTGGTCTCCCTTGTTACCAAGGGGAACGCGTACAGCGTTACCAGCACTGAACTAGAGTTAATTGCTATATGTGAGTTGGGTAAGTATATTAATTAAATGAAAATTTATTATTAAAATTTTGGATTCGCGGCATCCGTACCAGTGGACTGTGGGAGGTCGTACACTGCTAACACTGCGACGCGTACCCAAAAGCTACGGACAGGGCCGGACCAAGTTCGTTTGAGGGGGGGGGGGGGGGGTTCCAACTGAAGGCAACGGTCCAGGGGCCGCTGAGGCCCCGGTGGGGTGCAGGGGAAGCAGAGAAAATTTTGCATTTGTGAGGTCATTGTTTGGTCTTTCCTTGCAACTGGGAATCAAAATTACACATTTTCAACAGTAACAAAATACTTCAGATATTCATTTACCATAGTGGTTCAGTGGAATAATCCCAAAGACATATATGCTTAGTAAATAAGTCTGACAGGACTCTTTACTTTGAATACTTAAATTCAAGCAAACAAGCAATGATTACAACATCTGGAATACAAAGGAGAAGTGGTATGAGAGATGTTGTATGGTGAACAATGACACTATACTTTAGTGAAATAAACTAAGGGAGTTGGGGGAAGAACTTAAAAAGTCCACATATTTATTTTTCTTTTCTCTGAGAGGTATATCGGATGGCCAGGGGGGGGGGGGGGGGGGGGGGGGGGGGGGGTCCGGAACCCAGGACCCCCCACCCCCCCAGATCCGGCCCTGACAGGGCCGGACTAGACAAGTACGTATTAGGGGGGGGGGTACATATGGGGGTCCAGGGGGCGAAGCCCCTTGGTGGGGGTTACAAGGGGGTTTGCCCCCTTGGTGGGGGTTGCCCCCTTGAAGCTGAACGTTTTTTGATGTTTCTGGAGGGAAAGGAAGCCTCTCCTTGAACGAAAAAGGTAAATTCGACAGCATGATTTTTTTTTGAGGGGGTGAGAGGTGCGATTTCTCCTCGGATTTCATGATGATCCAGATGCAACCCCCCCCCCCACTCCCTCCCCCACAATAAAAAAAAGCGTTTGGGAGGTACATGCTTAAGTCAGGGGGGGGGGGGGTTGCGCAACCCCCCCCTAGTCCGGCCCCGCGTAACACCTTAATTGGACCAAGTCGACTACGCGTATCTTACTTCGCAATGCTACCGGAACTAGACTTCGTCGCAGGCCAAGGGAAGGCACTATGTCGGAAAAGAGAGTTATCTTTTCATGTCTTGGCGTCTCAAATCTTATTAGCCAGAAAGCGCATGCGCGTAGTCTCGACCAGCGCGTGGTGTGCTTCTTTCTGAGTACTTTACGTCACAAATTGTTCTTTAAGTACTTGATAATGATGTAAGTTAATTGTAACACATAGTTATGTGTTCTATTTCGTTTACTGAGCACGGCCGGTGTAACACGAAATTTTTACTCCGAGTACACTTTTCGTACGAGAAAAGAACTCCCCAAGGCAGGAAAAAATTACTCCCTCCACGAAATTTTTACTCCCCATTCTTTTTACTTCCAGTAAAAATGTTGTACGCAAAAATGGGATGCGGGCGAAGGGATAATGCCAATAAGTAATCTCGCGCAAACGAATGTCGCGCTACCCTCCTTCCACCACCAAGACTAACAGGGACAAGGGAGTAACAATTTCGTACACCTGGCATGGGAAGTGAAATTGCTTGTGTTGGGGTGAAGTAATTTATTCGTTATTTATTCGTCAGGGAAGTAACATTTTTGTACGAAATGTTTACTCGGAACTTACCTGTCTTGGGAGTAATTTTCTCATGCAATGGGGGAGTGCTTTTTTTGTAAAGAGAGTAAGTTTTTCGTACGAAATGTTTACTCCGGAGTAAAAAATCTCGCGGGAGTAATTTTCTCGTGTTACACCCGGGACCAGTTGGCGTGAGCGCTGGGATTTCGAGTTTCATTCAACATGTCAATGCATCGCAGTATGAAATAATACAGGTAGGAGGTTAGTTCTTGTACTTTGGGTCAACCAAAGTCGATACATTCATTTTTCACTACAGTATTGAGTCTGATTTCGTCGTCCATCTTGAATCGATTAGCACTCTTCTTACAAAAAACCCAACTTCGTTGCGAGCTACGAGGGGGGCGATGCTTTACCACGTGCACCGGGAATGGGCTTTTTGGACGTAACGTGTATGGGCATGGGGAAATTCTCGTAGCGTGCACCGTGCACAGAGGTCCGGCGTGCACCATGCATGGAGCTTTTTCGTAACGTGCACCGTGGATCACCGTGCATGGCCCTTTTGGCCTCAACGTGCACGTGCACAGACCCCCCCCCCCCCCCTTGGTAACCCTCAGCTACGGCGAAGCTTCGCATGTCAAAACTTGAGAAGCTATGTTGGGGTCAAAGCAGAGACTATGGTCAATGTACCACGCCGTAGCTGCGAGTTTTCGGTATAAAGACTTGGCGAAGCTTCGTGTGGTCGACTACGGCCTCAATTAAGGACGGGCTTTAACAAGAACTAAGCCTTATGATGATGTAACCACCTCACATGTTGAGTGCACCAGGCTCGGTGGGCAGCTGGATGGTTGGCAGTCAATGTTGTTTTGCGAACTGGGCGTCTTTCTCTGAAGTTGAAAGTGTGTAAGCAGTTTGTAACACTTTGATTACTGAAAGCAGTGTGTGGCGGCAGCTCTTGGTCGATGCCTGCTGCCTTTTCAGTAACCTTTTTTCGCTGCATGACCTTCATTTGGATGAGGCGATCCTTCATTGTTGTGGTGACTGTAGGCCAACCATAACATTGTTGTGGTGACTGTAGGCCAACCATAACATTGTCGTGGTGACTGTAGGCCAACCATAACATTGTTGTGGTGACTGTAGGCCAACCATAACATTGTCGTGGTGACTGTAGGCCAACCATACCATTGGTGTGGTGACTGTAGGCCAACCATAACATTGTTGTGGTGACTGTAGGCCAACCATAACATTGTTGTGGTGACTGTAGGCCAACCATAACATTGTTGTGGTGACTGTAGGCCAACCATAACATTGTCGTAACTGTACTGTGCCAATTGCTTGAAGCCATTGCTTCAGTCCGATGATGTTGAAGTGTGACACTGCAACACACGGAACCACTTGCCTGGCAGAACAACATCTAGAAATGTTCGCTTGAGTTCGTTTCCCTGTTGTTTTCCATGTTATCATTATCATTGGTCCAACCCTGCTCTGGTGACCAGCTCTTGATAACGACCAGCTCTTGATAACGACTACCTCTTGATAACGACCACCCCTTGATAACGACCACCTCGTGATAACGACTACCTCTTGATAACGAATACCTCTTGATAACGAATACCTCTTGATAACGACCACCTCTTGATAACGACCACCTCTTGATAACGACCACCTTGATAACGACCACCTCTTGATAACGACGATCTGCCCATTACGACCACCCCGACGACATTTGCAAAAATGTGACCCTCCACCACGGAATGAGTCGCTTCACTAGTCACCAATGTGTGATTTTTGTATTTCTCTATTTTCTAAAGGATTGTTTATGCTCTACCCAGGGTTGAAACCATGTTACTAAAGAGTTTATAAGCCTGTGAATGAGGTAACCCTCAAAACCTCGGTTCTGGTAAAAATAGCCCCAAAATGTTTAACCTACCCAGGCCTTTTTCCATAGCAACCCGCTCACAGGTCAAGTATATTTACCAATAGAAAGTAGACAGTTTGAAAGTCGGAACAAAGACCTCTCCATTCATGTGTGTAGCGACGGGTCCGTTGGAAGCATACAGGGCGAATGTTGGGTGAAAGTGGCTTTTTTCGGGGCGCTAATCTCACACAAAAACGCATGGGTAGGGAGCTTCAAATGCGTGTTATTCAACTTTTAAGGCATTTTCAGCTTATCGGGTGATATAAGTAGGTGGACAACTGACTATAGAAATGTAACGAAATCGCAAAATTGATACGTGACAACCACTGGACGTAATTATTGGTGACAAGCGACTCATTCCGTTGTGGAGGGTCACAAAGGTTCTTTCCGGTATAACTGATTCACCTCTCCATTGCGACCACCTGTCGATAACGAGCAATTTTGGTCGGCCTTTGGTTGGTTGTTGGAGACAGGTTTGATTGTACCATATTGAAATGGAATACAATCTTGTTTGGACCAGGTGACTTTCCTGCTGCCCGATGACCAGTCCGCCCAGTTCCCCGACCTCTTCGCCTTCCTCGAGCAGAACAAGGGTGAGCTGGGCATCACGTATTTTGGCGCCTTCCGCCACGACGATGGAAGAGGTGTTTCTCAAGGTCGGGGAGAGCGCAGAGATTGCCGCGCATTCCAGCAGCACCCACATCGCCGTGCCGGAGGAGGGGGACCAGGGGGAGGAGGTGGAAGAGGTGTTCCTCAAGGTCGGGGAGAGCGAAGAGATTGCCGCGCCTTCCAGCAGCACCCACATCGCCGTGCCGGAGGAGGGGGAACAGAGGAGGAGAAGGAAGTGAAGGAAGAAACCACCACGGTCACCTCGGCTCCTGAAAACGGGAGCTCCATCAATCCCAGACCTGGGGAGCAGTCCAACAACGCAAACAACGACGAGAGGAGCGACGTCAACCAGAACTCCGGCGACGTCAACCAGGGGCCAGTGACGTTAAGCAGAAGGCCTTTAACGTCAAACTGAAGGCCAAGGGTGTCAATCAACACGCCACTGACGTCACCATGACGACCAATGACCTTAAGCTGAAGGCCAGGGGCGTCAATCTGAAGGCCAATGACATTGTACCGACGACCAGTGACGTCAGACTGAAGGCCAGTGACGCCAACCAAAACGCCACAGCGGTGGTGGACGTGTTGGGTTTGTCCCGGGGCTACAGTCGCCTGTCGGGCCTCCACCTCAGCCTGTCCCAGCTGCGGGGCATGCTGGTGAAGAAAGTGATCTGCTGGTGGCGCAGTCCTGCCACCAGCCTCATCCAGATCATGCTGCCTGTCGTCTTCGCCGTGCTGGCCTATCTCGTGGCCAAGCAAACATTAAACGTGGCGGATGCAAAAGGAAGTCCTCAAAAAGGTACACGCGGTTTAATGTGGTATGTGTGCTTGCGTACGTAGTACGTGCGTGGTGTGTGTTTGTGTTTGTGTGTGTGTGTGTGTTTGTGTGTGTTGTGTGTGGTTTTGGGGTGTGTGTTTTGCGCGCGCGCGCGCGCGTGTGTGTGTGTGTGTGTGTGTGTGTGTGTGTGTGTGTGTGTGTGTGTGGTGTGTGTGTGTGTTTTGGCGTGTGTGTTTGCGCGCTGCGTGGGTGTGTGTGTGTGTGTGTGGTGTGTGTGTGTGTGTGTGTGTGTGTGTGTGTGTTGGTGTGTGTGTGTGTGTGTGAAGAATTCGGTGAGCAATTGTATTTTGTTTTGTTTGAAGGTATTGAATGTAGTCAAGCCAACTTCTTTCCCAGCTAGTGTTCTGCACATTACAGACATTAAGTCTTATCTCACATGTCTCATTTGTTAAGGTGTAAGCCCGCCGCTGAAGCTCAACCTTGACCCGTTCTGTGAAACCACCGTGCCTTACGGCGTCTTCGACCTGCCCAGCCGAGTCCCCCGTCAGGGGTCAAAGCCTCTCTTAGCAGCCTGAGCAAGCTGTACGCCGGTCAGTTTGGCGACGGTCAGTTTGGAGACGTCAGCACACAGCTAAGGAGGTGGGCAGCTTCAAGGACCTGTGCAACTGACCGTGGGCTTCTCACCGCAAGACTTTTCCAGGAAGGTCATCGTGGGAGCTGCCTTCATGCCGGGGGAAAAAGTGTCAGAGGTAATGGCCACAGCGCTCTACAACCCCTTCCCGATCCACGCCAGGCCATCGCTTTTGCCCTCGTCCTTAACGCCGTAGCCAAGGAGCGAGTCACAGCAGCGTCACAATCGTCCCAGTCCTCTACCCGCTTCCCCAAAAGTCCGCGATAAACGCACATTTTTCAAAGGAACAGCTCAAACTGTTTATTTACGGGTTGGTGGGCCTTATGTTGGGCATGATTTTGGGCCTCGGCATGGCCTTCCACTCCCCCCTCTTCATCGTCTCCATCATGAGCGAGGGCACGGCTGGCTCCAAGCACTTGCAGCGTGTGAGCGGGTGAGCCCCTTGTGTGACTGGACGGGCAACCTGCTGTGGGACCTGGCGGTGTGCGCGCCAACCTTCGCCGTGATCATCGGCCTGCTGTGCCTTACTGGCCTTGAGCCCATCACAGAGGGCTCGCGACCCGCTCTCGTCGTCGTCCTCTTCGCGCTGTACGGTCTGGCCATGCTGTCTTTCGCCTACCTTGCGCACTTCTTCTTCAAGTCGGCGCTCAACGCCATGACCATTCTCTTCTTTCTTAACCTCGCTAGCGGCGTTATCATGCCGGTCGTTGTGTTCCTCTTCTCTTTTTTTAGAACCTATAAAAGCATGGCCAACACCCTGGACCAGGTGTGCATTACTTGTTGCCACTCTACAACCTCATCGCTGGGTTGAGCAGGCTTTTCACCAACTACGTCACACTTACCTCGTGTGAACTGGGCAACTACACGCAGTCGTGCCTTGTCAGGGAGGGCCAGTGCTGCAAAGGCTTCAGCAAGGGTTGTGGCGGCCGGGAGTGTGACGACTTCTCGGAGAACTACTGGGCCTTAGAGGGCGGCACGGGCAAGTACCTGCTGTGCTTTGTTCGTGCAGGGTGTGGTTTTCCTGCTGCTGACGCTGGAGTTTGAGAGGCAGGGGCTGTCGCGGTGTGACTGTGCCTGTATCTATGGGTGTTCGTGTATGGGAGGGAAGCACACGAGGGGGACGCCGCGGACGAAGACGAAGACGTGGCGGAAGAAAGGCGGCGCATCGCGAGCAGCGACGTCAAGGAGTTGGTGCAAAGCAGGACTGCGTGCTGGTCAAGGTATCTCTGTCTCTCTCTGTGTAAACTCTCTGTCTCTCTCAATCTCTGTCTGTTTCTGTCTCTCACAGTGTCCTCTCTATGTCTCTGTATCTATCTCTCTGTCTGTTTCTGTCTCTCACAGTGTCTCTCTATGTCTCTGTATCTATCTCTACTGTCTGTTTCTGTCTCTCACAGTGTCTCTCTATGTCTCTGTATCTATCTCTCTGTCTGTTTCTGTCTCTCACAGTGTCTCTCTATGTCTCTGTATCTATCTCTCTGTCTGTTTCTGTCTCTCACAGTGTCTCTCTATGTCTCTGTATCTATCTCTCTGTCTGTTCTGTCTCTCACAGTGTCTCTCTATGTCTCTGTATCTATCTCTCTGTCTTTTTCTGTCTCTCACAGTGTCTCTCTATGTCTCTGTATCTATCTCTCTGTCTGTTTCTGTCTCTCACGTGTCTCTCTATGTCTCTGTATCTATCTCCTGTCTGTTTCCACGTGTGTGGAGACGTTTCCATGCGTGAAAAGCTCTGAGGCGG
>NW_027129217.1:0-12312 GCF_037325665.1 Littorina saxatilis
GAATGTAAGATTTAGCCCGCTTTTTTACAGTTGGGTCGAGTCGAGGCAAACACATAACAAACTTAGTATAGCGGGTAAGTCTATTTCACAGTTTTTACCTAGTTCCTGAACTATTCCATTGTCTAAGAACGCAGACTAGTTGTTTGTTGCGTCAAAAACGGCACTGAGGTGTTTGAGCAAACAAGGTTCGCTTTTCAAGTAAATCCATTAACCCAACAGAGGTGCATGACGGGATCTTGCGTATATTAGCAGTACTTATAATTATAAGTAATAATAAGAACCCAATAATTATAGGTTCTGAGGCCTGTGAGGACGTGAAGAATGATCTCCCGTCTGAGAAGGGTCCATGTCAGGTGCCTACTCTTGAAGACGGGCAGGTATCAACTAACATGGTGCTAACTTTAAAAACTCGGCGTTGTTCTTCTCTTGGGCGGAACTGCAAGGCCGGGTGGAGGCCGAGTGGGGGCCGGGTGGCAGTCGCCGCCTACCCGACATAAGATAATGATCGGCACACACACACACACTCACACACGCTCGCACAGACAAAGGGAAACGAGATATCTCTCTAACTGGCGGGTAGAGATACCCATCTCTCGCTATTCTTCTCTCTCTTTCTCTGTGTCTCTTGCCTCTCGTCTCTCTTACTCTCTCTCTCTCTCTCTCTCTCTCTCTCTCTCTCTCTCTCTCTTTCTCTCTCTCTCTCTCTCTCTCGCTGCCTCCCTCTCCCTCCCTCTCTCCCTCTCTCTCTCCCTCCCTCTCTCTTTCTGCCCCCCCCTCTCTCCCTCTCTCTCTCCCCCCTCGTTCCCCCTCTCTCCCACTCCCAGACCGTATCCACTGAGTGCGGGAGTCTCAGAGATAGCATCAGTAGACCTTGTCGGAAAGTGATAGCGTCAAAACTGTCTTTTGCTGAAGATTTGTGCACTCGGCGGGGTGCAGGTACCTTCACTGACGACAAATGTGTATAGTACAGGTGAACAGGTAAGTGTTTCAGTGTTTACCTGTACAAAAGGTATGCGTTGCAAAGCTTTTATATTTTATTTTTTATTATTTATTATTGTTTTAATGCAGATGATCAAGTGTTCTTATTAGGGTACAAGAACCTAACAATAATTATATCAGCGACTGAAATGTACGCGCGCGTGCACCCACAACACACACACACACACACACACACACACACACACAAACACACACACACACACACAAACAGACTCCCCCCCCCCCCTATATCCATGTGCCACCGTCCCCACCCACCCACAACCCTCCTTCACCACCCCCCTTCACCACCCCCCACCCTTCTATTCTGCCCCCTCCTTCCAAGCGTCTACCTATCGGATACCTCTGTGCCTTTGTTTTGCTATGCTAATGGCCTGAAGTGGCAGCGGATACACAACTTCTCTCTACCTTTCCGAGTGGATTATCACTCAGCTTACCTTTCTCCATGCAAAGCCGGCCTGGCTATCTATGTCGCTCTTGTCTTTCGGAATTCTCAGCCCTGGAATGTGTGTGTGATAGGTTTGTACGACGTCCACTTTGGCAGAAAGAAGAGAGAGGGGACCGGGTGTGTGTGTGTTAGGGAGGGAGACAGACAGATATAGAGAGAGGGGGGGGGGGGGGTGGAACTTAAAGAGAGAGAGAGAGAGAGAGAGAAAAAACAAGTCGCGTAAGGCGAAAATACAACATTTAGTCAAGCTGTCGAACTCACAGAATGAAACTGAACGCGATGCAATTTTTCAGCAAGACCGTATACTCGTAGCATCGTCAGTCCACCGCTCGTGGCAAAGGCAGTGAAATTGACAAGAAGAGCGGGGTAGTAGTTGCGCTGAGATGGATAGCACGCTTTTCTGTACCTCTCTTCGTTTTAACTTTCTGAGCGTGTTTTTAATCCAAACATATCATATCTATATGTTTTTGGAATCAGGAACCGACAAGGAATAAGATGAAAGTGTTTCTACATTGATTTCGAAAATTTAATGTTGATCATAATTTTTATATTTTTAATTTTCAGAGCTTGTTTTTAATCCAAATATAACATATTTATACGTTTTTGGAATCAGAAAATGATGAAGAATAAGATGAACGTAAATTTGGATCGTTTTATAAAAATGGTGGGTTTTTTTTTACAATTTTCAGATTTTTAATGACCAAAGTCATTAATTAATGTTTAAGCCACCAAGCTTAAATGCAATACCGAAGTCCGGCCTTTGTCGAAGATTGCTTGGCCAAAATTTCAATCAATTTGATTGAAAAATGAGAGTGTGACAGTGCCGCCTCAACTTTTACAAAAAGCCGGATATGACGTCATCAAAGGTATTTATCGAAAAAAAGAAAAAAATAGCCGGGGATATCATTCCCAGGAACTCTCATGTAAAATTTCATAAAGATTGGTCTGAATCGCTCTACACACACACACGCACAGACAGACAGACACACACAAACACACACACACACACACACACACACACACACACACACACACACACACACACACACATACACCACGACCCTCGTCTCGATTCCCCCACTATGTTAAAACATTTAGTCAAAACTTGAGAGAGAGACAGACAGACAGACAGATTGCCAAGCAGAGACAAAAGAGATTAAAAAAAAAAAGCTCAAGAACCCTTCACCCCCAAAAGAAAAACTTTCTAAGTTTACTCAAACTCCGCCGGTTGTTATAACGTACAAATCTGAGTGATCGACAAGAAGAAGAAGAAGAAGATAACGTACAAATCAAGCTGGGAATTTCTGAGAGTTGTTCACAAAGGACATCACAAGATTATCGCTAAATATAGAGCTTTAACCATTTGACAAAGAACGACAAATCCTATATTCCTCTAAGGCAAAAAGGCCCCCCCACCCCTCACACACCCCCCCCCCCCCCATCCCACCCTCTGATTCTTGCCCTCCTCCTACCCCTAACCCATCAAGTCATCATGCAAGAAACAGGCAAAACATTCATCTTCCGGAAGAAACAATATCACTCTTCGTTCATTTTCCCCCTCTCCCTTGACACTGAGCACGACAAGAATGCCATACAGAAGTGGATCCTAGCCTGACAATTCAAGCTAGTCAGTCAAGTCAGCCAGTTCTGTCAAGAATGCCATACAGACGTGAAACTTAGCCTCACAATTCAAGCCAGTCAATTCTGTCAAGAATGTCAAGATTGCCATAAAGAAGTGGAGCTTAGCCTGAAAATTCAAGCCAGCCAGTCAAGTTGGTCAAGTTCTGTACCCCTGCTTTCTCTTCGTTCATGTTTCTCTCTCTTCTGAAACTAAGCACTACAAGAATGCCATACAGGAGTGGAACCTAGCCTGACAAATCAAGCCAGCCAGTCAAGTTGGTCAAGTTCTGTACCCCTGCTTTCTCTTCGTTCATGTTTCTCTCTCTTCTGAAACTAAGCACTACAAGAATGCCATACAGGAGTGGAACCTAGCCTGACAAATCAAGCCAGTCAGTCAAGTCATCCAGTTCTGTCCCCCTGCTCTCTTTTTCGTTTATTTTGTCCTATTTCCTGAAATTTAGCGCACGACAAAAATGTCATACAGGAGTGGAACCTAGCCTGAACATTCAAGCCAGTCAGTCGAGTCAGTCAGTTCTGTCCCCCTGTATTCTCTTCGTTCATTTTGTCCTCCCTCTTGACACTAAGCACGAAAAGAATGCCATACTGAAGTGGAACTTAGCCCGAAAATTCAAGCCAGTCAATCAAGTCAGTCAGTTCTGTCCCCCTACTTTCTCACCAGCTAACCTTCCACCCCTGTGTGTGTGCGGATAGCTTAACGGCTGATCTCCTGTCGGGTCCCCCCTACAGTATCGATTGCCGTAAGACAGTGGGTGTGCAAACATTGCTCGCTCTTGCGCTGTTTGTCTTTTGCTTGGCCTGGTGTCGTCACAGTCCTCCTTGCTTGCCTCCCCTTTCTTGTTCTTCTTGTGTGTGAGGAGTACTTAATATTATACCTCCTTCTATACTCTTATGTCGCTGTGATCTGCGAAGCTTTTTGAGAGGTCTGAGACTGGATGTTTGGAATGTTGGTGGAGTGGAGCTGGAATTTGATTAATCTTGAAAAAGTTGGAGCGTTTTTGTTGATTTTTTTTGTTTTGTTGTTGTTGTTGTTGTTGTTTTGTATAGAGATGGAGTTTTTTTTCTGATTTCTTTTCTTCAATGGGATTGACAATATATCTCTTTGTATTTTGCTATAGGGTAGGGCACTGGCTAGAACTTTTAAAACATTGTATTTGTAATTATTGTTTACTACATGTGTTTAATTAATTAACTATTATGTTTCATCTGTATTTAAACGATGATTTCCTTGCTTCTGTGGCTGTCACTGTGCTTGAACTGATTTGATCTTTAGCATCTTAGGGGCGGGGATGTAGCTCAGTTGGTAGCGCGCTGGATTTGTATTCAGTTGGCCGCTGTCAGCGTGAGTTCGATCCCAGGTTCGGCGGAAATTTTATTTCAGAGTCAACTTTGTGTGCCGACTCTCTTCGGTGTCCGAACCCTTTCCCCGTGTACACTACATTGGGTGTGCACGTTAAAGATCCCACGATTGACAAACGGGTCTTTCCTGGCAAAATTGCTTAGGCACAGTTAATAATTGTCTACCTATACCCGTGTGACTTGGAATAATAGGCCGTAAAAGGTAAATATGCGCCGAAATGGCTGCAATCTACTGGCCGTATAAAATTTCATCTCACACGGCATCACTGCAGAGCGCCTAGAACTGTACCCACGGAATATGCGCGATATAAGCGTCATTGATTGATTGATTGATCTGCCAACAGTGAATGGTCTACCTTAAATCCAGCCGCAAAACAATAGAGTAATGTATAGATCATTTTCATTTTCTGAGGATGTGACCGCTTGTTTTGTACGCTCGTAACGACGCTTGCTAACAACTGAACTTTGTTATGGAGACTCAGGTATGTCTCTCGATTACTGAGAGTACACGTCGGCAAACTAAAACATATCAGGTGAACAGCGAGATTACCTAACTTCAACATGGCCAAGTTTGAACAGTGGAGTTCAGCTTTCCATTTTGTTGGCATAGAGTGGTGACCAGGGTTTGAGGACACGTCGAGCTTGCAGTTCTTTTTACAAAACAGGGAACACTTTTTTGTTTTGCATAAAGCTGTTATTCATACTTCTTTTGGTTGAGCAATGGATATTGAATGTACGCGTTACCAAAGCAGATTTACCGTACTCACAATGGGTAGCTTTCTACAAATTACGAATAGTGTCCAAAGAAAAGCCCAGAAGGGCAGTTTTCAATCTGATGTGCTTCGTTTGCCATCAGCCCTCAGAAACGTTTTCTGAGTTGGCCATTTAAACCAGAATGCGTCTGTGGTCGTTCCTGTCTTAGGCACTGATGGGCAGTCTCATGTCATCTTCTAGTAGAGTACAAAGCAACGAGAAAAATGTTTAGGTCCTAATGTGATTGAATGTGTTCGTACACTGCGCTGTGCCAAAGCAGTCTGTGTATATAGCTAAAGGGAGGTTTCTCTCAAGCGTTATGAAGCGATCAGGATACTTCTAGCAAAAATGTGCTCATTATGCAATGGACAAGGAGAAACTGATGCAAGGGACTGTTTTCTGGAAAGAGAATAAAGTACAAATAGGAATTATTTGTTTACTTCGTATTTGTACATGGGAATAACGCTGCACTGTTTCTGGTAATTTGTTTTATGAGTAAACCTGTTCTAACCAAAGTCAGTGCATTCAGTCCATTTAACTGAGTTGTGCAGTTGAGAGCATCCTGTTCCGTTCCAGTCTAAGTACTTGTCTGCTCAGTGGACATCGTTGCGTCATCGCCCATTCACCGTCATCAGTCTATGCAGCGATGGCAGACTATGATTGCAAATCTCCGCGGATACCACTTAACAGATTTCAATTCATTTTCCGGAACTCGTTGTGGAAACTTTCGAAACTCGAAACTCGAAATTCCCGTCAAGAAGCCGCGTCCGTCCTGTCGCCGCTCGGAAATCGATTGGGGTCCTGAATGTCGCGCCATGCAGCTCTCTCTCTCTCTCTCTCTCTCTCTCTCTCTCTCTCTCTCTCTCTCTCCCTCTCTCTCTCTCTCTCCCTCTCTCTCTCTCTCTCTCTCTCGCTCTCTCGCTCTCTCTCACCCTCTCTCCCTCTCTCTCTCTCTCACACACACCCTCCCTCTCTCTCTCTCTCTCTCTCTCTCTCTCTCTCTCTCTCACACACACTCTAGCCTCCCCTAACGCAAGGACACATTACTGTACCTAATTAGAATTTCGTGTAATTAGTTCTGTCGCTGATCTGATCCGATACGGGCAAGTTTTTTTTAATAACCTCTGACAATTCTGGGATTTTTGTTTCCTTTGTATTATTCCTGGTTAGAACAAGTATAGCTTGGATATCCCCCCCTTCCCCCTCTCCTTCCCCGCGCGCCATAGTGTCTGGGTGTGGCATACTGGTCCAAGGTCTAATGATGGCGGAGACAAATAAGCCCTGGATCTGCTCGTTGATTAATGATCAGTGTACGGCCTTGTGCAGTCTCCATGTCTGCTGCGTTACACTGCTTTTCTGTGTCTGTGTGTGTGGGGGGGGGGGGGGCGGTGTCAGGGGGAGGGAAAGGGAGAAATGGGGAGGGGGGATGTTGGGCGTCAGGGAAATTGGACGATGCGTGTGTGTGTGTTTGTGTGTCTCGCTGTGTGTATGTGTGTGTTTGTGTGTCAGTGTGTGTGTGTGTGTGTGTGTGCTCTCGCGTGTGCCCTCCGTTGGCTGTGTGTGTGAGGAGGAGGCGGAGGTGGGGGGAAGGGAAAGGAGAAGGGTGGTGGAGATTGAACGAAGTGTCTGTAAAATCTGACTCCGTCTGTGTACGCTGCGACCATGATGGTCTTGATTTGTTAACTTTTTTCAGTATTAGCCGTGACAACGTGTTGTTGTTATTGTTGTGTTATGTTTTGTCTTAATATGTCTTGTTTTGTCTTATTAGGTTTCGTTGAATCTTGTTTTGTGGTTGCTGTTCTGTTTGGTTTTGGTTTGGTTTTGTCTGCATTTGTTTTGTTTCTTTGCCATGTTTTGCTATTATCTTTCTTTCTCGACTTGGATGCCTTGTATTGCTGTTGATAGGACAGTTGTCAAGTTGTTTGAAAGGTTTGGTTGTGAATCAGCTGCAACGCCGCTGTGTTTGCACGGTCAGATGTCTTGGTAGTGTAAGACAGATGAAAAACTATTCAGTAATTGATTTTCATCTGTTCTTTTATTGGATTTGTTTCCTTATAATCTTTTCCTTTCTCGCGTTTTGTAGAGTTTGCTTGACATTATTCTGAAGTAATGTTGTGTTTTTGGGTAATGTTTAGCTTCCTTGTATGATAAAAGGTAAAGAATTCAGGAATTATTTCTAAACTGTGGTTTATTTGTGTGTTTGTTTGTTTACATACACTGGGTTTACTTGTGTGATTATCAAATTCTCATTGTTTTATTTTTCAGAGCTGGTTTATTAATCACCTTGGGTTTGGTTTAATTTGTCGGGTCAGTTTCAGCGATCGTGTAGGAACATACACACACACACACACACACACACACACACACACACACACAGACAAACACACACACACACACACACACACACACACACACACACGACACAGCATCAGACAATTGAGATAGACGGAAAAGGTTCGGTTGATTATTATCTCTGCGATAAGTTTTTTTTTTTTTAACAATATTGCATTTTAGACAAACAAACAAAACTCGTCATGCAAAACAAGCTTCAGGAAAGTAAGATATTTTCTGAGAGCTAATGCAGACAAAACATCCCTCCCTCAAGAACAAAAAAGTTCAAGACACTTTTTTTGCCCAACTCTTGTGCTCGAAAATGTTAGCTTGTGGTAGACTGCAGCATGGAGACAGACGAAAAAGAGTAGAAGAGGCAATTCAGGGATGTTCTCTCTTTTTTTTTACGAATGGGGGGTGGGCTGGAGGGGGGGGGGGAGAGATTAGGGATGGGTAGCGAAGGGTATAAACCCCATGGAGAGAGGATCGTACCTGTTCACATTTTCCTGCATATGCAGGTATGTTTTGTTTTCATGCCAGTAAATTGCCATTTTTTCCCCGGGGAAGTCAGGAATGCATGCGTAGCGTACCCTGACGATGGAAGGCCGACCGCTCCGGGCCGACAGCCCTCATCTCTATATGTTTTTTGCCCTCCCCTCGTACTCTATCTTTCTATCTTGCCTGTTTCTCGTCTGTTTGCCGTTTTATTGTTTTGCTTTGATTGGCGCTGACTGTGAGTGTGACTGGGGACGGGGGGACTAGGTGTCGGGAAAGGATGTGTGTTTGTGTGTGTGTGTGTAAGTGTGTGTGTTTGTGTGTGTGTGTAGTGTGTGTGTGTGTGTGTGTGTGTGTGTGTGTGTGTGTGTGTGTGTGTGTATGTGTGTGTGTGTGTGTGTGTGTGTGTGTGTGTGTGCTTTTCGGGAGAGGCTTTTGTCCAACGAACAATGTTTTTGAAACATCACTGAGTATAAGTAGGCAAACAGCTCTCTCTCTATCTTTCTCTCCCCCTCTCCACCCCTCTCTCCCTCATTCCCTTTATAGATATCTCTCTCACACACACACACACACACACACACACACACACACACACACACATACACACAAACCAAACTACTTTAGACATTGTTTCTTTGAATAATATCCCCGTTTGCAGTTAACTCAGTTGCCATCTCCTCCCGCTTCCTCTAACCCCCCCCCCCCCACCCCACCCCACCCCAACCCCCTCTCCTCCCACACAACAACGTCCTCTGCCCCTCCTCCTCCTTCAAGCTTAATTCTCAACAAAACGAATCCCTCTTCGTTTGCTCCCCTCTAAGTTCGACACGGGTTATGCACTAATCCGACGCTGTCTGTTGCTGTGGGAGCTTGACGGATGTCGGCGGACGACGACGACGACAGTGGCGGTAGTGGGCGATTAAGGTTGGCGCCTATGACATAACTCGCCCCTAGAGCGACGTGTCAAGGGTTCAGGTCCGCCCTACTGGCTCTTTCGGCTGTACAGTGGAACGCCCCTTTCAAGATCTCCAAAAGTCTGAAAAAATCAGGTCTTAAAAAAGAGGGAGTCTTACAATTAGGGTAATTAATTTTTACACAGAGTAAGAATAGAAAGTCCAAGCAAAAAAGGTCTCAAAAAGAAGGGAGTCTACAACTGGAGGGTCTTAAAAGGGAGAGAGAGGGGGGGGGGGGGGGGGTTCCACGGTAGCTTGCTTTCTTTCCGTCTTTGCGTCATCCATGTTTGGCGTCAGCTTGAGGGCTGAGACACGCCACGGTCCCATTTGTTATATCATGCACTGGTGCTGGGGAAAGGAACGAGTGGGGGAAGGTTTTAAATGGAGTGTCCTCAGTTCTAGCAGAACGCAGGATCCTGAATCAATGAAAGAGGGGGGGAAAAAAGTTAAATTAAAAGCCAGATCAATCAATCAATCAATCAATATGAAGCTTATATCGCGCGTATTCCGTGGGTACAGTTCTAAGCGCAGGGATTTATTTATTTTATTTTTATTTTACGCAATTTATATCGCGCACATATTCAAGGCGCAGAGATTTATTTATGCAGTGTGAGATGGAATTTTTTTCACAATGCATCACGCATTCCCATCGGCCAGCAGATCGCAGCCATTTCGGCGCATATCCTACTTTTCTTGGCCTATTATTCCAAGTCACACGGGTATTTTGATGGACATTTTTATCTATGCCTATACAATTTTGCCAGGAAAGACCCTTTTGTCAATCGTGGGATCTTTAACGTGCACACCCCAATGTACTGTACACGAAGATCTTTGCGTTATTATAAGATTCACGACTAAAAAATCACACCGAGGCTATGGGCACCAAAAAACGAGTACGAGATTCACAATACAAAAATCAGATTTGAGGCTTTAGCCGCCCCAACATATACAACTCAGATATACAACTCAGAAACTGGACCAAGGATTTGATCATCAGAACGCGAGTATACTGTGAAATTCACATCTCCAACTGAGACCATTATATGGTAGGGTTATGAGATTCACTCCTGAGACTCATACTATTGCAGTCGTTACAGGACTAGAAGACTCTCACTCAGAAGTAAGACCAAGCCAATGGTCATCATGTTGCATGAGAATAAGATTGGATTGAATCAAATTAAATCAAGGTTGTTGCTATAATCACATGAGTAACTCAGACAAAAACTGGAAACAAAGGATGTTAATTTTTGTCATCTTTGACGCTGTAACCTTCAACGCCCAGTTTGCTTCCAGTGTTAATCCTGTAAATTCACAAGTTTCAAGTCTGTGGCGTGCTGTTTTAAGATGTTCGTGTAGAGAGATAACAATTATGAATTGTGTCATTTGTAGCCCGAAGGGCTGCAGTGAGAGTTAAGTCTGCACGTCATGAGAACAAACGATTAATCAAGGAATGAGACAACAATGAGTGTCTGTTCTGAAGAAAGATGGTTGGACCATCCTGTCTTCTTTGAAAAAGAAAAAAAATGAAAAGAAACTGGCGGTGAAAGTTTAGGAAAACGTATGGGAAATGGGACAGACCGAAGGCTACTCTTGGCGACCACACAAGGACGAAGCTGTATTATCGTATCGAAAGTTCGTAACTGCTATTTATTTGATTATCTATACATTTATTCATTCTTTGCTGAGTAGAACAAATAATTTGTCGACCTTTCCTTATAATGTCGACGCCACATCTGATGATTTTTTTCTGAATCAAAAGTCGTTTTTGTCTTTCTCTAACTGCCAGTCAGCGTCGGGTTCCAACAGGGCCATTGCGGCGACTGCCTCGGTCTGTCTCTCTTATCTGCGGGCTTCAGACACAGTCACCGCGGGCCAGTTTACATAAAATTCCCCGCCATGAAATTTATCAGGCAGTAAAGTCACAAAGTTGGCCGTCGGCCCGGGTCAACGTCGCGGCAGAAGGCCGGTGTTGCTAGGCAACTGGCGCCGCTAATCAAAGCAGCCTCGTTCTAAATATGAAATATGGCGTCGCTTTACGACTGCCCCCCTGGGGAGAGCACTCATCTTTGTCTGCAATAGTTATGCCCTTTTTCGCAGCCTGTCTCGCTCGGCTGCCCATGTCCCGACACGGTGACGCTTGCAGGGCCGCCACCGTCCTCTTCTTCCTCCCCCGTTGTCACGATTTCATCTTTCGCCTGTGTACATATTTCCCCCTCGACATATACTCAAGACTGAAATGTTGTTTCCTGGTAAAATTAAGAAGTGAAATTATTTATGGACGAAAAGCATGTCAGTTTCTTGCATGTGAAGAAAATTGGTGGTAAAATTAAATAGATTTCACCCCCAAAATCGAATTCTTCGAAAACGTGTACTGAGTGGTAACGTCCCGTTGAGTAAGAAGGAAAACATTTTAGGATGAATCAAATTTCTAAGTTAAATAAAAACAAATTGGTTGGACAAATTTGGCCCCATGAATGTAAGGTACACAAGGTCACTCATCAGTACTATCGAATTAAGGGTGTTTTTTTGTTCAGTGTAGAGTTTATACTAGATCAACGAGGCCGAGAAGCGAAATATCAACACGGCGAAAGATGAAAACGTCACACCGTCCTCCGCTCCTATCCCCCTCCTCCCCCTGCATCCCTCGAACCTTGGCCTTTCATCTGTCTCCACTGTTTGTCCCTCCGTGCCACGTCTGCAATCCCTCTTTGTTATCATATTTGTCTTAGTATTTGTGTTTATTTGTTGTTGTTGTTGTTGTTGTTGTTGTTGTTGTTGTTGTAGTTGTAGTAGTTGTAGTTGTTACTGCTGCTCACATTCTCCCATTTTGAACGTCAAATGTATTTATTTTGTTGAATAACTAACCATAAAATACACTATCAAGGCTTTCCCTTTTCCGTTGTTTTTGTACTTTTATTCAAGATTCTCCCGTCATTCTTACTCCAACGCTGTTCGCTCTTTTTGCATTATTACGTGTTCATTTTGTAGAATAATTATTTTTCAAACAACAATCTACAATGAATTTGAATCTGGGCCGTGTTTTTTTCCATTGCATTGTTGTTGTTGTTGTTGTTGTTGTTGTTGTTGTTGTTGTTGTTGTTGTTGTTGTTGTTGTTGTTGTTGTTGTCATAACACTGGCAGGAGGAGGGGGGGGGGTGTTATTTAATGTTCATATCAAAACTTGTCAGTAAAATGAAATACCTAATCTAAAAATCAGAAACCACAATGCATTCGACCCTGGGCTTCAAGTTTTTTTTTGTTTTTTTTTCAATTAATATTATTATCATTCGGCCTTCTTTGCTGCACTTTAGGAAAAAATCGAATTCTACAACAATTTTC
>NW_027129218.1:0-11943 GCF_037325665.1 Littorina saxatilis
GGTGGTCGTCTACATTTTTGATTTTTTTCAATAATCTTATGGTTAGATTTCGCTAAAAAGTTATGTCAGATGATGAATGAACCATGGGAAAAAAAGTTATAGAAAAACAAATATATGTAAAAAAAAAAAGAAAAGATTTTATTTTTGGGTAGCGTGACTCACGCTTCCAATATTTTGTTTTCTGTTTGCTGAGAACACGTGCTTTGCCTAAAAATACTGACCAATCAAATTCATGTCACTATGCTTATAGCCACGCCCAAACAAGCGCAGCAACACACTGGAGCGCTGTCCACGCTTTTTTTTAAACGCACGAAATGCACGGGATTTGAGAGGAGTTTTGCGCTTGGCATTTTCCAAATAAGGATATCCTACTGTGAGTACTACGCTGGAATACTACAATGAATTTTCAATCGGCTACACTGGCTTCGTCTTTCCTGATCGAAAGGGGGTGTATTGTTGATAATTGTAGATAATAGACTCTGCATTTTAATGGTCAAATGGCGATTTCGGTATAAAAATGTAGACAAGGACCTTTACGTAACAGTTTATTTGTAATCAAAACACCACCAGCAGTGCCAAAGAAATGTTTAAAAAAATCCTCACTCACCTCGCCAAAACAACACAGCTGCACTTTCTGTCCTCATTGCTACGGTATGAGCCGACAAATAAAAAAACCTCCTAAACCACTTCGTCATTCTTGAATTTAAATAACCGGTGTAACACCCCGTTCTGACACCACCTGGAAGTGACACCCGGGGGATGCTTCGGTAATTCAAACCGTACCGCGGGGGACTATTTATTTTGGTGTCACTGTTGTGTCGACGGGGAGGGGGGTGGTTTAGGGCACCTTGTGTGCCGTGGATGATCCCCCACTTTCTGCATTTGTTCCCCACCCCACTCTAAAACCGCCCCTCTTCCGAAACGTCCCTCACCTTGTTTTTCCCAATCTGTTTCCCCTGTGAACATGCCCATGTGTGTGTGTGTGTGTGTGTGTGTGTGTGTGTGTGTGTGTGTGTGTGTTTGTTTGTTTGTTTGCTTGTGTGTGGGTTTGTTTGTTTGTTTGCTTGTGTGTGTGTTTGTTTGTGTGTGTTCGTGTGTGAATTTGTGAGTGTGTGTGTTCGTGTGTGTGTGTGTGTGTGTGTGTGTGTGTGTGTGTGTGTGTGTGTGTGTGTGTGTGTGTGTGTGTGTTTTTATAGTAAACATTTATATATATATACAAGAAGAGCAAACGCTCGATCGAGTCACTTTCGCAGTTCTGAATATTATATGAGGCATCAGATGGACAGGAAGAAATTGCTATTCACAACACAATGAGTCACGTTCACATAAAATTTGAGCCCGGTCACTTTTATAGTTTCCGAGAAAAGCCCAACGTTAAGTTGTGTGTTGCCGAACAGAAAAGGCTAGTTATCTCCCTTGTTTTTCTGATAACGTTCGTAAAAGGCTACAGATGTAAATACTTTGATGTAAAGAATAATCCTACAAAGTTTCAATCACATCCGATGAACTTTGTCAAAGATATAAAATGTCTAATTTTTCCTTTGACGCTGACCTGTGACCTTGAAAAAGGTCAAAGGTCAACGAAACCATCGTTAAAGTGTAGAGGTCATTGGAGGTCACGACTAAACAAAATATGAGCCCGATCGCTTTGATAGTTTCCGAGAAAAGATATAAAATGTCTAATTTTTCCTTTGACGCTGACCTGTGACCTTGAAAAAGGTCAAAGGTCAACGAAACCATCGTTAAAGTGTAGAGGTCATTGGAGGTCACGACTAAACAAAATATGAGCCCGATCGCTTTGATAGTTTCCGAGAAAAGTCCAACGTTAAGGTGGTGTCTACGGACGGCCGGCCGGCCGGCCGGCCGGACAGACTAACACTGACCGATTACATAGAGTCACTTTTTCTCAAGTGACTCAATAAAAACACGTGTCTGGTCTAGGTACAAAAACAATGGTCCTCCTCAGGACTATATTTCCTTGTGATACGTCCCCCACAAAGGGACTTAGCATTGTAAATCTCGGTCCCCCTTGAGGAGGGTCTGATGCTCCCAATAGGCTGTCTGTGAAGGGATACTTTTTCTCTCTCTCTTTCTCTGCTAAGAGATTTTAACAAATCTCGGAAGAAAGTCTCTGCTGACTTTCAATTCACAATTTCTGATGTTTTATAATGTGGTCACCGTGAAAGTTGCATCGCCTGTAAAGCGATCCAATTAAACAAGTCTTGCAGAAAACTTTTGCTTTACCAAGTCCTGTGTTGAACAGCAGTGAAAAGTTGACCGCTTTTCCTGTTTAACCTTTTCAAAATTAGATCTAACTTGTTCGCGTATCCATTTCTGGATCTGCAGGCTGGTACAGAGTTACCTCCCTTTAGGCTTTTTCAAATTTCCCTTGTTTTAACCTAATTTCTTGGTTAAAACTTGTCTAAATTTCTAAATTCTTTCTTAATAAATATCAATTCCACACTTTGGCCTTAAATCAAAGTGTTTCCCTTCACAGGTATCCCCTTGGGATTGTCAGATGAGGGTAGTCTCCCATGCCAACAGAAGCTACCATTCAGAGAGTGGTTTGCTTCTTAGTTGGATACCATGGGTTGACAATTCTCGCCATCAGTACCACCTAACCACTGATGAGACACAATGGTGTCGAAACACGTGTCTGGTCTAGGTACAAATACAATGGTCCTCCTCAGGACTAGATTACCTTCTGATACGTCCCCCACAAAGGGACTTTACTCTGTAAATCTCGGTCCCCCTTGAGGAGGGTCTGATGCTCCCAATAGGCTGTCTGTGAAGGGATACTTTTACTCTCTCTCTTTTTCTGCTAAGAGATTTTAACAAATCTTGGAAGAAAGTCTCTGCTGACTTTCAATTGTTTCTTTCACAATTTCTGATGTTTTATACATATATATATATATGTATTTTGGGGGATTCATTGTGAAACAATTCCATTTCTAAACAGGAAACAGTCACCATTTCTGAGCAAAAACTAGTTGCAATCTTTTAAATTAGTTCATTAAATAAATGCTCACCCTGAACATAAACCGGCCAAGATGTTGACTGTCGGCACGTGTCCAAGTGGAGGGATGCTTTTATCCCATGTAAAAGCCTGGCGAGTTCAGAGATCGTGCACCCGAATCGTTTACACGAAAAAGACTTTGCCTTTAACTTTTTGATGAGAAAGGCCATGACAAAAATTGTTTGTGGAAGGTCATTGCCACAAGAGAGCACGCTCGTGACAGAAAAGAGTTTCATCATTATCTCTTAGTTTCTTTAGCAGCCTTGTCACTTATATGAAAGGCCCCGCAGAGACATGAACGATCAATGTTGCATTAAATTTGTTCCCTTTGAAATTCTTTCCTTTTGACAAACGTTCGGCTTGGTAAAAAATGTCCCTGCGACAGAGTGCGCTCGAACTCTAAACTGTATCACCCAAGGAGCGTAACGTTACGTTCATACGGTCCAGTGATTGCTGAAAAATACACATGCTACAATGATCTTCTTTGAGAAGATGATTTATATAGATCTCTGATGTGACTCAGCGAAATATTACCAGACCCACAGGCGCCGCACAGACACAGACGGACACACCAATAGGCACATAAACACGTACACACGCACAAACAAACTCAGAGATACATGCAGACACACAGACACACACACACACAGACACACACACACAGATAGACAGACACACATAAAGACACACACACACACACACACACACACACACACACACACACCAGGGCCGGACTACCGGGGGGGTTATGGGGGTTGCGCAACCCCCCCCCTAGCCTAAACATGTACCCTACTTATTTAAATTTTTTTTTATTATTGCTTATTTTATGCCGTTTCATGCAAGGAGCGATCATTTTCCTATCTCAGAATATGACCTACCCGTCAGCTTCAGGGGGCGAAGCCCCCTGACCCCCACAACGAGGGGGGGGGTGGGTGGGTGGGTTCTAGGGTTTCCGGACCCCCCCCCCCCCCCCCAGCCAAAAAATAAAAATATTGAATGAGGTATGCATTTCTTTATTTTACATCGAGTTTCAATTTTTGGGGTATTAATCAGTGACAAAATCTGCTGCCTGAAACTGGTAATGATCATCCTCAGAATGCACCAGATTGCACCATTTTGCATCCTTTTTTTCAAAATTTTCCGGGGGGGCATGCCCCCGGACCCCCCTAGCAAGCTAGGCGCTTCGCGCCGTCGGCTCGGCGCTTCGCGCCTTCACACCCATATCTTCACAATATACTTTTGAAAAAAACCAGTCATAAAATGAACTGATCCGCCCCTGCCGCCTGGGGGGACATCCCCCTGGGCCACCACTGGCAACCCCCCCCCCTCCTCTTCGCCTAGTCCGGCCCTGCACACACACACACACACACACACTTAAAACTGTACTCGTCAATGTTCTGTTTCAATAATTGTACGGTTCATAAACAATCCTTTCTTGTTTTTATATTATTTATTTTGGAACGGTGGCAGTTTATCTGTTTCGGAGTTGAACACTTTCGTTTTGGACTGGGTGGCCAAGTGGTAACGCACTTGCGCTCGGAAGCGAGAGGTTGCGAGTTCGACCCTGGGTCAGGGCGTTAGCAATTTTCTCCCCCCTTTCCTAACCTAGGTGGTGGGTTCAAGTGCTAGTCTTTCGGATGAGACCAAAAACCGAGGTCCCTTCGTGTACACTACATTGGGGTGTGCACGTTAAAGATCCCACGATTGACAAAAGGGTCTTTCCTGGCAAAATTGTATACGCATAGATAAAAATGTCCACCAAAATACCCGTGTGACTTGGAATAATAGGCCGTGAAAAGTGGGATATGCGCCTAAATGGCTGCGATCTGCTGGCCGATGTGAATGCGTGATGTATTGTGTAAAAAAAATTCCATCTCACACGGCATAAATAAATCCCTGCGCCTTGAATATGTGCGCGATATAAATTGCATACCAAAAATTTAAAAAAATAAAAAATAAATAAAAATCCCTGCGCTTAGAACTGTACCCACGGAATACGCGCGATATAAGCCTCATATTGATTGATTGATTGAATGCCCATACATGCACAGCCTGGCGGTGACTTAACGATACATTTTTACACCCCCGGTATAGGGGTGTGTATAGGTTTCGGTCGATGTGTTTGTTTGTGTGTTTGTGTGTTTGTGTGTTTGTGTTCGCATATAGATCTCAAGAATGAAAGGACCGATCGTCACCAAACTTGGTGAACAGGTTCTATACATTCCTGAGACGGTCCTTACAAAAATTGGGACCAGTCAAACACACGGTTAGGGAGTTATTGGTGGATTAAAATTATACAAGGACTTATAGAGGAACATCTTAATGGTCAAAGGGAAATAACCATTCTCAGTCAGTCACTGCCACCAACTGAGAAGGTTATTTCCCTTTGACGGGGGTGTTTTTCCTACCTCTGAGGAATTTCTTGTTTAATACTGATTTGTTGGAGTCACCATGACAAAACGCGATGTATTTTAGCAATGAACCGGTGGATAGCTTCGAAGCTTTCAGGATCTCATACCTACAGTACATTCTATATACTTTAGTTATAATATATTCCTTGCCGAGACCCGGATTTGAACCCAAGCCGATAATGAGCGACGAACTCGTTGGGGGCTCCGCTCACATATATGTAACTTCAGCAGGACCGACGACGCACTGCAGCTTATCCCAGCCCGCTACACGTTGCATGAAAAGAAAACAGGCCAAGTACTCGTCATAATCCCTATCGCGGCATAAATAATAGGCAGTGCGTCGTCTGTGCCGCTGAAAATGCGCAGGTATATTCTGCCCATTATAAAGCCACCGCACTACAGAAGAACAATATTCAAGGGCAACATATTGACCACTATTCACACCGAAACAAGATCACAGCTATTACTGACGCAGAGAAAGACAGGCGAGGCACTACTCACAAAAGCACGTGCTTTTCATATCGGGTAAGGTCTCACAGTGGAGACACATTACCCCCGATAAACGTACCCAGACGGTTGTTACGCCCGATTTTGTACCCAGAACATCGACGTGGCGTGTGGGTATGCTCACTCAAATTAGATTTTTTCAGGCATTTCGTCAAAGTTGACATCAAACTATATACGCATAAACTACTTAATGCCTCTGCCACTTGGTAGTATAATTTAAACCGAGATAGATCTTGTTTTGTAGGCGAAAAAATCGAAAATACCGCGTCTTTCACTCGTGTATTTAGTGCATTGACCTGTTCATCGGAAAAAATGAAATATAGGCTACTTACAGACTAAAACTATGCACAGAAATAAAGAAGAAATCACACAAATCTATCAGAGTTAATGTTATGTTTCTAATCAAAAGGAAAGGGGGGTAATATGAAGAATGTTTGTATATCGTGTTACGGTCCCCAGAATCAGCTTGTTACGGGTATCGCAGAAATATATTTCGCTGTGGTTACGCGCCCCATTTACATCGCTTTTAACTCTGACATCTTTAGTACTTTATACCGGTGAAAAAATGACAGGCAGTCACGCTCAGTTGTACCAAGACTTTTTCTCTATCTCTCTGTCTATTTTTCATGGGTTCGGAGTTGTTGTTTTCAGCAGGGGAATGGATCAGATCTCAGGTGTGATCGCTGACAGCTTCCTCGACATCAGCGCAACAATGTGCAACTAGGCTGCTGATTGATCATTGATTTTATTGGCTTTGACCAACATCTCCTCTGATGTGTACCACCTCACACACACACACACACACACACACACACATACACACACACACACACACACACACTTACACACACACACACACACACTTACACACTTACACACACACACTTACACACGCACACTTACACACTCACACACACATATGCGAACATACACTCACTCTCTCTCACACACACACACACACACACACACACACACACACACCCACACACACACACACACACACACACACACACACACACACACACACACCCCCCCCTACTTCTTTACTTGAACTTGCTGGACATTTTATTTGGTTTGCATAAAACACGACTTCAAGTGTTTTCTTTCCCAATACTAGTTTTACCTTGTTTTGAAGATTCACAACCATTACTGAACTAATGTGTTTTTAGTACGCTTCTGATTCTTTAGTGTAATACAATTTTAGCCAGCATACTTTCGCACCGCTTTCGCCTTCTGGGTACAAAATCGGGCGTAACAACCGTCTGGGTACATATATTGGGCGTAACGTGTCTCCACCGTGAGTCTGCTGCACTTACTTAAAGTAGCTAGTGGAAGGGAGGGCGGGGGTATTACTTCCAGTCTGTCTGTCAATCTCCAAATTTTCCTTTTACCTCCTCTTCCTGCTGTTTTCATGAAAGCTTTTACATCCCTACAAATCACAGGATAAATACAAACTGCCTTCCACCAGTGCACAAGGTTGGTGGGTCATAGCATATAATTATACGTGACGCCCTTTGACACTGGCACGTAATAAACGTGTCAAAACTGGTACAGTGGAACCGCTGAGAGAACAGTATTCTGAAGTAGCCTACTCCCGCTTCACCGTACTCCCGCTTCACCGTTTTCTCTTTCATCGTTTCTCCTTTTACCGTTTCACCGTTAGCCCTTTCTCCTTTAACCGTTTTCCGTGTCACCGTTCAACAGCGCCGTTTCACTGTTTCACACACACACACACACACACACACACACACACACACACACACACACACACACACACACACACACACACACACACACACACACACACACACACACGCACACACACCAACACGTGTGTAGTTGGGATTTTAAACCCAAGAACGCAGAATAATAAGAAGAAGGGGGTTCAAACAAAACTTTAATTTAAAGGCACTGTCATTTTTGTGAAAGCAGTTCGGCTCACCATCACCATGGCTTTGAAATGGGTTATGATTATGCCTCCACCTGATTATATACCAACGATCAACACCCTATTTGCAGTTGTGAATCGGTATTATTTTAATGAATTATTTATTGTCGTTAAAATCTTCCAATTTACGTAATTAATTTATGACAACTTTCCAACTGTACACAAAGGGTACAGAAGCTGTTACTTTTTGGTACGTCACCAAGTGAAAGGATGGTCTTATCTCATGTAAAAGCAACCGGCACCGTTGGCCTTGTGGTAAGGCGTCCGCCCCGTGATCGGGAGGTCGTGGGTTCGAACCCCGGCCGGGTCGGGTCATACCTAAGATTTTAAAATTGGCAATCTAGTGGCTGCTCCGCCTGGCGTCTGGCATTATGGGGTTAGTGCTAGGACTGGTTGGTCCGGTGTCAGAATAATGTGACTGGGTGAGACATGAAGCCTGTGCTGCGACTTCTGTCTTGTGTGTGGCGCACGTTATATGTCAAAGCAGCACCGCCCTGATATGGCCCTTCGTGGTCGGCTGGGCGTTAAGCAAGCAAGCAAGCAAGCAACCAACCAACCAACCAACCAACCAACCAACCAACCAAAACAAATGTAAAAGCCTGGCCAGATCTGAGACAGTGAGCCGAACTGTTTACACGAGAATGATTGTGTCTTTTAAGATGCATTCATCCCCCGTGTAAACAATCATGCAATCCGCCACAGATCTTTCAAGGCTTTTGCGTTGAACAAGAGCACCATTCTCTTTTGGACACATGTACACAAACTCTACAGATTTTGTCTTCTCTACACAGTGCTAGTGTTTATATTTTGCTGAATGAATTTTGAAGCTGACATTTAGGCATGGGTTGCATGCACCGTGTATACTTCTGTCACTTCAGCCACATGGGTTGCGTGTACCGTGTATACTTCTGTCACTTCAGCTACAATTTGCACCACCGGAAGAAGCCATGCAGAGTTTCGTCAGGACGGAACTGGAACCGGTTTGTACATCCAGAACGGAAGTAACCCTGTGACCCAATCGGTCAAAATCCCTGCCACGCAGTCCGGTGTGGGCAACACCGCCTGGACTCTCGGGCACTGCTTCCCCGCAATGGGTCAGTTTCTCTCATGTTTTGTGATTATTAAATCTCTGTCTCTGTCTCTCTCTTTATCTTTCTCTGTCTCTCTCTCTTTCTCTCAGTTTCTCTCTCTCTCTCTCCCTCTCCCTCTCTCTCTCTCTCTCTCTCTCTCTCTCTCTCTCTCTCTCTCTCTCTCTCTCTCTCTGAGTTTTTGGTCGTTCTCCTCGCAACCTCTATATGATTCTGATGAATGTTTACACCCCCAGGCGTCCACTGCTGGTACGAAGTGTCGACGAACATGAGCTGCGACGACGTTTTCGTGCTGAGTTTTCGGTCGTTCTCCTCACAATCTCTATAATGATTCTGTTGAATATATTGATTCCGTCAGGCGTCCCCTACTAGTACGACGTTTCGAACTGAGTTTTCGGTCGTTCTCCTCGAAATCTCTGTAATGGAGGATGATTCTGTTGTATAATTCCACCTCTAGGCGTCCACTACTGGTACGACGTGTCTACGGACATGAGCTGCGACGACTTCCAGCCCGTATTCCTGCTGTACAACGAGAAACAGCTGACGGCCTTCGGTTGGGCACTGGGCACCGGGCAGACCTCCAAGCGCTTCGAACACCCCCCGCACGCCGTTTTCTCTGTGAGTTAGAAACTCATCTCAACCCTTTTCTATTGTCTTTTACTCTTCTTATCCTCTTTGTCTTCTTTCTTCTTCATCTTTCTTCTCGTCCTCCTCATCCTTCTTGTTGTGACTGTCGCCATCATCACCATTATCCCCGTCCTCGTCGTCGTAGTCGTTAATTGTCGTCGTCGTCATCATTATTCTCCTCCTTCTCCTTCTTCTTCTTCTTTATCTTCTTTTGTTGGTACCGGATAGGGAAGTAAAACAAAAACACTATTGTTTTGTCCTTTAATTTTATTTGTCCTAATCTTTTTCTTCTTAGGTCTATCTGGTAGACAAAGAGACAGAGAATGAAGCTTGGTGCAACGATGTTTTATCCCGGTACCACATGGGAGTTATTCTGATACGAGATTGCTTACTATAATGAAGATATGGAAGCATGGTAGCACATGGTACCACACTTTTGAATGAAGGGAAACAAGGAAAACAAATGCTCAAAACCTTTGTAAATGTGATTTTTGGCTGTTTAGTCGACGTTGTGTCCAATCAAAGTGATCTTCTGTGCAGGCCTTCTGTCATAGCGCATATGCTACTTATGAATAAAGGGAACCAACTAAAAACAACTATCTTAACCTTTCCAAGAGATATGTTTGGTTGTTTAGTACCTGTCGTTTCGAATCAAGTGGAACTTCTGCGCAGATCTTCTGTGATAGTACATGGGCAACATACTTATGAACAGAAAGGAAACAACAAAAAACAACTGTCGTAACCTTTATAAGAGACATTTTGGTTGTTTAGTACCTGTCGTTTCGAATCAAGTTGAACTTGTGTGCAGACCTTCTGTTATAGCGCATGGGCAACATAGGCTACTTATGAATAGAAGGGAAACAATTAAAACTGAACCTTATAAGAGACATTTTCGCTGTTTTGTCGCTGTCCAATTGTGTCCAATCAAGTTGACCTTCTGTAAAGGCCTTCTGAGATAGTGCATGGGCTGCGTACTTAACCTTTATAACAACTGTCTTAACCTTTATAAGAGACATTTTCGGCGGTTATTTTGTCGCTGTCCAATTGTGTACAATCATTGTGACCTTCTGTGCAGGCCTTCATGAACCCAGTACCGAAATGTCTGGACAACTACGCCGTACTGTCCACTATGCACA
The DNA here is from genome assembly GCF_037325665.1 of Littorina saxatilis. NCBI lineage: Eukaryota > Metazoa > Mollusca > Gastropoda > Littorinimorpha > Littorinidae > Littorina > Littorina saxatilis. The sequence continues at coordinate 10,734 of NW_027129218.1, forward strand.
TCTACATGACCGCTCACCCCACCCGTGACCTCTGCTAAGTAGACATCTGATGGCGGATGGTCAAGAGAAAATGCTGGAACATTTTTGAGCGAATTGAGCCTTTTAGCATTTGCTGTTTTTCTTGTTTTGTTCCTTGTTTTTGGCAATATATTCTGTTTGAGAGTGAGTTTGGTGTGGAGTAATAGGTCGCTTTGATGAATGTGTTGGAGAGCAGCTGTGACGTGTGGATTAAATTCCGAGGGCGAATTAAAACTTCTCAGACACAGAAACAGACAGACACAGACGGCCGCATATACATACAGATAGACAGACAAACAGACGCGGCTGTGCTCACACACAAACACGCACACTAACAAACTCATACACACACACACACACACACGCACGCACGAACACACACATGCACGCACGCACACACACACGCACACACACACACACATATGCACGCACTCACACAAACGCACGCACGAACACACACACGCTCGCACACACACACACACACACACACACACACGCGCGCGCGCAGTGTGACCGCTCCTGCAATCCCCCAGAACAAGAGATCGGCGTCACCTTGCCTTGGATGACACATAATTATGCATCAGTGCGCGAACAGAATAATTACACGAACGCACAATAACCTTGTAACCCTAGGTTGCCCTCTATAGTTCAAAGCCTTAGACAAAGGCAATAACTACATGTACTACTACCCTCTTGTATTTCTCACACAAACACTCATGTTGGTAAGAGCCATCTCGAGGATACGAAGTTTAGTTAGATGAAGGGAAGAAAGGACGATGGTCATAAGACAGCCTAAAATCATCCTTTTGAAATCGTTTGAGGGTTGCCTGTGAGGAGGCTACCACCGCAGCAGTAGGTCTACAACCGTATGTACCCGTGTACGTATGTTTGGTTTGAATCCTCCGATAGAGGAAGTAGATATTTTGGAAATGTGAAATGCAAATGGCGGCCATAATCAATACTTTCCTGACAGCTTCTTCCTCTAGCAGATAATCAAAACCAAACATACGTACACGGGTACATAAGTATGTAGACCAACTGTTGCAGTGAACCGTCCTGATATGGCTCTTCGTGGTCGGCTGGGCGTTAAGCAAACAAACAAATAAAAAAAATGTTGCAGTGATTCCTCCTCACCTCCAATTATTTTCTGCATGCACCTCCATTTGGAAAAACCGAATTACTTCATTCATTA
>NW_027129219.1:0-16058 GCF_037325665.1 Littorina saxatilis
GAGAGAGAGAGAGAGAGAGAGAGAGAGAGAGAGAGAGAGAGAGAGAGAGAGAGAGATAGAGACAGAGAGAGAGCGAGAGAGAGAGAGACAGACAGAGAGAGACAGAGAGAGAGACAGAGAGTGACACACACACACACACACAGACAGACAGACAGAGGGGAATGCATTGCTACATCTTTATTTTTTGTAGTCACAGTATTCTCTTTAGCATCGTTTCACCCGGAAGCGGTCTGTTGAAATATTTATATTCTGCTACGACAGCAAATATTTTTGTATTTAAAAATAGATTCAAATCAGTCCTTCCAAACAAGAGTTTATCACAGTGAAGGAGATGTGGTAGTAAACTATTAATTATAATGATTCTTTGATCCGTATTGTGGCCAGTGTCTCAAGAGTTAATAATAATAATAATAACAAGAAATTCCTCCGAGGTAGGAAAAACACCCCCGTTGGTCAAAGGGAAATAACCATTCTCACTGCCACCAACTGAGAAGGTTATTTCCCTTTGACCATTAATATGTCCCTCTATAAGTCCTTGTAGAATCTTAATCCACCAATAACTCCCTAACCGTGTGTTTGACTGGTCCCAATTTTTGTAAGGACCGTCTCAGGAATGTATAGAACCTGTTCACCAAGTTTGGTGACGATCGGTCCGTTCATTCTTGAGATCTATATGCGAACACAAACACACAAACACACAAACACACAAACAAACACATCGACCGAATCCTATACACACCCCTATACCGGGGGTGTAATAATAATAATACGAATATTTGTAACGCGCACATATCTCACCAACAGGCGACTCAAGGCGCACATACTCATTCACACACACGGAGACTTAACTCATTCGCTGCGCAGCTAAATTTCCCCTGTGTTCCCTGCCAACGCGCGATTTAGAGCCATTTTGAAAAAAATATTAAAAATCAACAACACAAGATAACCTTACATACCTTATGTTTTTGCAAAGTTTGAAACTTACTCTTTTAGAAAATATATGAAACATTTGAAAGTACATACCTTTTGTTGTCTTCATATCCACGCAAAATATCCAATTTGAAGCAAAACAAAAAAACTTTCTACGTCATGGGTTCATCATACACAATGTCATGATCGACACTTGCATTGCCCGAATCATCACCCAAATGATCGTCCATTGGCACAAAATCGTCACCAGAATCTAAAATATCATCTCCACTATCATCATCACTGAGGTCAAGATCAGAACCGTACTGAATAACACGTTCTAGCACTCTTTTCAAGTTACTACGTCTTAGCAGAACGATCCGCCATCTTGGAAAAGTCAAAACACGTGGGTCGCACACCGTCAACAAAATTTTTATTAATCCCAACAATTTAAGGGAAGGAACTGTTTACAGTGAATGGTACCACTGTAGACAGATAGAAGTTCATTGCAGGGGTTGTTTCCCTTGGTCAGCAGGACCGTTTACACCGTTAAAAATTCGTGATATCCGTCGGAACTCAAGTGCCGGCACGCAGCCAACGCTAAACACAGGTGTCGGAATTCCAGTTCCGACGCGCAGCGATCACTAACACACACACACCATCAACCATTAACTATGTACAGTTATTCAAGGTGGGATGCGGGTGGGCACTGTAGAATGCATGGATTATTTGGAAAAAAAGGAATGTCTTGAGTGCAGATTTGAATGATTCGAGGGAGTTGTAGGTATTGCGTGTCTAGAAGAGAAACTGAAAGTGAGACATTTGTTTGGTCTGAAGAAAAGAAAGACCTTCATTTACAAGAGCTCAGATCATTGGCCTTTAAAGAACTGTTGGATGGGTTTGTTTGCTTGTTTGTTTTGTTTCTCTCTTCTTCATTACCTCTCTTCTTTATTGTGGTCTTTCTAACTTTTTTGTTTCCATTTTATATTGGTCGCATTTAGCATTTTCCATCTATCAAATTGTTCCATTTATATGCTTCTTTAGTGGATACTATATGTTTTGTATTTGTTTAAGTACAGGTTGTTAGACAAGGCAATGTGCCTTAAACTTTTATCCTTGTAATATAAAGTTCGTTCGTTCGTTCGTTCGTTCGTTCGTTCGTTCGTTCGTTCTCTCTCTCGTTCTGTCTCTCTAGTTCTGTCTCTCTCTGTCTCTCTCTCTCTCTCTCTCTCTCTCTCTCTCTCTCTCTCTCTCTGTCTGCCTGTCTGCCTGTCTCTCTGTCTGCCTGTCTCTCTGTCTCTGTCTCTCTGTCTCTCTGTCTGTCTCTCTGTCTCTCTCTCTCTCTCTCTCTCTCTCTCTCTCTCTGTCTGCCTGTCTGCCTGTCTCTCTCTCTCTGTCTCTGTCTCTCTCTCCCTCTGTCTCTCTCTCTCTCTCTGTCTCTCTCTCTCTGTCTCTCTCTCTCTCTCTCTGTCTGCCTGTCTCTCTGTCTCTGTCTCTCTGTCTCTCTCCCTCTGTCTTTCTCTCTCTCTCTCTATCTCTCTGTCTCTCTCTCTCTCTGTCTGCCTGTCTGACTGTCTGTCTGTCTATCTGTCTTTCTGTCTCTGTCTCTCTGTCTCTCTCTCTCTCTCTCTCTCTCTCTCTCTCTCTCTCTGTCTGCCTGTCTGCCTGTCTCTCTCTCTCTGTCTCTGTCTCTCTCTCTCTCTCTCTCTCTCCCTCTCTATCTCTCTCTCTCTCTGTCTGCCTGTCTCTGTCTCTCTCCCTCTGTCTTTCTCTCTCTCTCTCTCTCTCTCTCTCTGTCTCTGTCTCTCTGTCTCTCTCTCTCTCTCTCTGTCTGCCTGTCTCTCTGTCTCTGTCTCTCTGTCTCTGTCTCTGTCTCTCTCTCTTGTTTTGGATGTTTATATGCAATGCATTATTGCAACTACGCAAGTCAAGTCAAGTCAAGTTTTATTATTCCAATAAAACCCCGTGAGGGTACATGGAAAATTAAAAAACACAGTAAAAACACATTTCATTCAACACCAAATAAAAGGAACTAAAACAAAAAGAAATCAGACTATATACAGAAAAGGGAGTTGAGGGGTGAGGGAGAGCAAAAACAATACAAGAAACAATTCAACAATAATAATAATAAATAGTAATAATAATAATAATAATAATAATAATAATAATAATAATAATAATAATAATAATAATTGTCAGTAAGTACTGGTGTCACATGACTGATGTGAACCAGTTGATTGGCTAATGGCGATGCGCTTAAATCTGTTAGCGCACTCCTGGAGTGCGCTAACTTTTCCACAGAGCGTATTCTTACACCCTTTGCCAAAGCGAGACTGTACTCTCATCCTCAGAATTAATTAATGACATGTAGCTTATATTCTCCACAATACCAATGATTATGACCATAAATGTCCTGCTTTTCAATTAAAGCAGAAGTGTTTTTTTCCTGACAGATTGCATGCGCCTGTGCCGCCCACAGTTGCACTGATCTAAAAATAGAACCCGCTGTGTCTAATTTTTCAGTTTCGACTTGCGAAGATTCCTCTCATAATTATGCCATGTTGGTGGCATGTACCTTATTATCCACATTACCAAATGATGAGTTAGTGTACAATTCCCAGCAGCTAACAGAAAACACAAGTGTTATTCCGATAACGTCGCAGCTAGATCAGCACGTAGCAGACTACACTGAAATACGACTGCATCTGTTCAGTAAATGAATGCTTTCCGTTTATTTTAAGGCAAGAACAATCGGAATCGAAAACGTGTAGGGTTTAGAACGTTCTTAACACATATAAGACTTATTACCAGCCTTCTTTATGTGTGCAGACTCAGTGCAACGGGACGAGCAATTTTTGTTTTTAAAATGAGACTCAGTGCAATAGCCTAGCAGACGACATAAATCCCGCTCAGCAAATAAACGTGTTAGGCAAATGTGAACGATAAAACGATGGGGATATAATACGTGTAGGGTTCAGAGCATTCTTACCGTTCATATTTAGTACCAGACTCCCCGATGAGGGAAGATACCACACGAAAAACATGCCACGTTTATTTTGAAAATGGGCTTTCCGTCGACCTTGGCAAGGGGCACAACTCTGCACAGTCAATCTGTCGAAGCTCGATGAAGGTTTCGAACCGCAAATAACTGAAAGCACAGTCCTTTCTCCGAGTTCAAATGAGAGAAAGATCATCACTGTTTAGCTTAACGCTACACTGGAATTTACCAACAGAAATTAAAACAAGAGTTTGCGTGTGATGAAAGCACAACACACGAGACAGCCCACACAAAAGTAGATCTTCTATACGACCTGACCACACAGTTATGCCTATTCAAATGCGCGTAGCAAAATGTGCGTGTTGTATTTTCTTTTTTCTCTGGCGGTACCGACAATATCGTTATTGAAACAATCCCAGTGCACTAAGGGATTTATAGAGCAAATCTCGAAAATAATTATTGAACTCAGCGCTATGCGCTTCGTTCAATAATGAATTTTCTCGATTTGCTCTATAAATCCCTTAGTGCACTGGGATGTCTCAATAACTTAAATAATAATAATAATAATAATAAAACACTACAAGTGCAAAGTGATTACATACATTTATTTACTATGGGGAAGGGGGAGGGAGGGGGGTGGAGGGTGAGTTAACATCAGGACAAAAATACTATTACAAACAACACAAAACAGATGCTATGCTGCAATTTTCACACTATATTGTTTTTCCCATTTTTGAGTGTGTATACAAAACCATAACCCTTTTTCTTATTACTATTTACATTATGTACGTCTGTAAGAAACAATAACCTTGTCAATTTTACTATCTATATTCTGTGCGTCTGTATTAAGTGTTTGTATAAGGGACAGGTTGTAAGATTAGGCTTTGCCTAAAACCTCTATCCTTTGGTAATAAAGTTCAGTTTCAGTTTCAGTTTCTCTCTGTCTCTCTGTCTCTCTGTCTCTCTCTCTCTCTCTCTCTCTCTCTCTCTCTCTCTCTCTCTCTCTCTCTCACTCTCTCCTTCTCTGTCTCTGTCTGTCTGTCTGTCTGTCTTTCTCTCGCTCTCTCTTTCTCTCTCCCTATCTTTCTCTATCTCTCTCTGTCTCTCTCTGTCTCTCTCTCTCTCTCTCTCTCTCTCTCTCTCTCTCTCTCTCTCTCTCTCTCTCTCTCTCTCTCTCTCTCTCTCTCTCTCTCTCTCTCTCTCTCTCTCTCTCTCTGAAACCATGCACGGTAAACAGATTCCAAGATAGAAACGAACAGCCTTATCATTAGAGTAATATACTCTGTACACTTCCTGTTGCACGTCTTTGTACCATAAATAAGTACGCAGAACATTACAAGACCTTGACGTAAAATAATGCATGAAGTACCTTCTTTACAATGGAACCTCGACACAGCATAATAAATAAGCCATGCTAAAATGAATAAAGCATACCGTGCATTTTCTATAATCCGACCTTGACGCAAAGAACTACGCCGTGCTATATTTAATAATTCATGAGCTGCATCTTCTTTCTTCAGTCTTCGGTGTAGAATATTACATTCGTTGCTGAATTAAATATCCCATTTTCTATAACCAGGTTATGCCGTAAAATAGTGTGCGCCGTGCATTTCCTAATACTTTTTATCTCGGTATGTCAAAAAGTGTGTTGCGTGCATTTTATATGGTTATACCTGGACCCTGTATGAGACGTTATTACTTTTATTTTAATTTCTTCCGTTCCATTCTGTTTAATTTATCAGAATTCTTTCTTCTTTTTTTTATTTCACTTTTTTTTTTCATATTATTTCAAGTCATATTCTTTCAAGTCATATCCTTTCAAGTCATATCATTTCAAGCCATATCCTTTCAAGTCATATCCTTTCAAGTCATATCCTTCCATGTCGTATCATTTTTTTCTCTCCGTGTAATTGCATTAAATGTGTTGTTTCAGCTCGTACTGTCAGCACTGATGGCTCTAACATTGGCGCAAGGCGGACTCAATCCCTATGGTAACCAGGGAGGCATGGGAGGCGGTCAAATGGGTGGAGGAATGGGTGGTCAAATGGGAGGCGGCATGGGCGGAGGTAAGACAAACAGGGTTGAGATCCACGCGAAAGTTACTACTAGATTGGGAACCAGGGCTGCGGTACACGAAGTGAGAGTGGGTGCCACCCAAACGGGAGAGAACAAACCGCGTGGCCTGATTCGTCGAAATCACAACAAATCTCAATTTCAACCAATCCAACACCGCGGCTGGCTCCCACCCGGTTGGTAACTTTCTTGTTCACACCGGCCCATCTGCTTGGTGGTAGTGGTTGGAATCACAAATAATCCTCAATCGAAGATGTTCGGAAATAACTCTGATGGCTTTGTATGGGTTGTGAAAAGGTGAATACTCTTGCGTTCCTTGATGCACAATTTCTCACGTGACATTATATGGGGCGGGGATATAGCTCAGTTGGTAGCGCGCTGGATTTGTATTCAGTTGGCCGCTGTCAGCGTGAGTTCAAACCCGCGTTCGGCGGAAATTTATTTCTCAGAGTCAACTTTGTGTGCAGACTCTCTTCGGTGTCCGAACACCCCCCGTGTTCACTACATTGGGGTGTGCACGTTAAAGATCCCACGATTGACAAAAGGGTCTTTCCTGGCAAAATTGCTTAGGCACAGTTAATAATTGTCTACCTATACCCATGTGACAGGGAATAATAGGCCGTGAAAGGTAAATATGCGCCAAAATGGCGTCAATCTACTGGCCGTATAAAATTTCATCTCACACGGCATCATTGCAGAGCGCCTAGAACTGTACCCACGGAATATGCGCGATATAAGCCTCATATTGATTGATTGATTGATATATGCCGGTCATTATACCGAGGAATGTGTCGGAAACGCCTGGACAAGGAGGGTGTGTGAAAAGTGTGTCACACTTAAAAGGTGGTCGTCTACAGTTTTGCTTTTTTTCAATCATCTTATGGTTAGATTTCGCTAAAAAGTGATGTCAGATGATGAATGAACCCTGGGGAAAAAAGTTATGGGAAAAAAATATGTAAAACAAGATTTTAATTTTGGGTAGCGTGACTCACGCTTCCAATATTTTGTTTTTTGTTTGCTGAGAACATGTGCTTTGCCTAAAAATACTGACCAATCAAATTCATGTCACTATGCTTATAGCCACGCCCAAACAAGTGCAGCAACAGTTTGACACTGGAGCGCTGTCCACGCTTTTCTTTAAACGCACGAAATGCACGGGATTTGAGAGGAGTTTTGCGCTTGGCATTTTCCAAATAAGGATATCCTATTATGAGTACTACGCTGGAATACTACAATGAATTTTCAAACGGCTAAACTGGCTCTGTCTTTCCTGATCGAAAGGGGGTGTATTGTTGATATTTGTAAATAATAGACTCTGCATTTTAATGGTCAAATGGCGATTTCGGTATAAAAATGTAGACAAGGACCTTTAAGAGACCTCAGTTACATCTCGTGTGCACCACAATATGTGTAAACCCCGCGGATCTGCCGGGGATTTCGCTTGGATTAGGTAGGAGCATCATCTCCATTTAGAGACTTTCCCCAAATCAACATCTTGGTTGCTTCCTGTGCCGGGATGAGATTTTGTGTTTGTTTGTTTCTCTTTATTTATTTTTTGGGGGGGGCGGTTGTGTTTTGTTTGTTTTTGTCTCCATTTGTGTGTTTGCTTGTTAATTTTTTTATTTATTTATTTTTTTTTTACTAACTCGGTTTCATGAAATTGACACAGGTGTCAGTTATACAATTTATTTAGCAAAGAAAAAAGAAAAAAAAGCTCATCCTGCATGGAAATCAGCCTGGCTGTTGAGTTTTGGTGCGTATCCGAGTTGATGGATGATCTTATCCTTTAGTTCTCTTCGTTGATTGGCTGACTGAATCATGCTTTACACAGCACGGTCCGGATGGTGTACGACTCGTACTATCTATCCTACGACACACGCCAGCCGTACTACGTAGATGACGTTACAATGAGCGCTTCCAGGGTGATAACGCGAGACAACTCCTGTGATCTTGCCGCGAGGTGGCGCCAGTTACCAGCCGAATGAAAGAAGGGGCATAACCTCGCCAGAACCGACCATTGTCTGTTTACCGTATAAAATGCACGACTTACACACGAACTGTTACCAAACCAATATGCTATTTGGGACCAATGCAAGGTTGGTTTTTTTCCTTTCTCGTGTGATCTTGCCGCGAGGTGGCGCCAGTTACCAGCCGAAAGAAAGAGGGGGCATAACCTCACCAGAACCGCCCATTAGTTCCAACAACCAAATTTGACATGTATTCAGTATCCCATGTATTGTATTCAGTATGGAAGTCTTACCCCATGCTATAGCCTGGCGAGCTGAGATGGTTAGCCGAACCGTAAACACGGGAATGATTATTGCGCCTTGAAAATTGTATGTCAATTTGTGACTAATCTTTTTTTCTCCTACTTTTCAGGCATGTTTGGGCGCTCTCCTTTATCAACACTTATGTAAGTGCGTTATGCTGTGTTACGTGTATCACCCCCCGCGGGTTAGGGGGAAGAATTTACCCGATGCTCCCCAGCATGTCGTAAGAGGCGACTAACGGATTCTGTTTCTCCTTTTACCCTTGTTAAGTGTTTCTTGTATAGAAAATAGTCAATTTTTGTAAAGATTTTAGTCAAGCAGTATGTAAGAAATGTTAAGTCCTTTGTACTGGAAACTTGCATTCTCCCAGTAAGGTAATATATTGTACTACGTTGCAAGCCCCTGGAGCAAATTTTTGATTAGTGCTTTTGTGAACAAGAAACAATTGACAAGTGGCTCTATCCCATCTCCCCCCTTCCCTCCGTCGCGATATAACCTTGAATGGTTGAAAACGACGTTAAACACCAAATAAAGAAAGAAAGAAAGAAAATTACGTGTATCACATTGTCTTAGCAGACAAGCAGACAAACGGACATGCACACAGAAACAGAGAATCAGTGTGTGTGAGTGTGTGTGTGTGTGTGTGTGTGTGTGTCTGGGGGGGGGTGTGCGTGCGTGCAAGCGTATGTATTTGTGTTTTGCGTGTGTGTGTGGGTGTTGGAAGCATGAATTTGAGCAATGTCTAATGATTTATTTCTTCTTGTGTGTGGTGACAAGGATGAGCCGATGGCTGGATATCAACCCATTCATGGCTATGATGTTCGGAGGCATGGGCGGCAACATGATGATGCCACTCTTGTTCTCTAACATGTGATAGACAGGCTAGCAAAGCGACACATTGTAACCATGGCGACACGACGTAACCAGGGCAACACGACGTAACCATGGCGACACCTTGAAACCACGGCGACACTTTGTAACAATGGCGACACGACGGGACCACACCTTGTAACCATGGCGACACCTTGTAACCATGGTGACACCGGAATGGCCACTGTAATGCAACTAGGATGATTTGGATAGACAAACCTACCCCACCCTCCACCCCTTCTCCTTGCCAAAGAGTCATTGCCGGTGTGACGTTTTCATCTTTCGCCGTGTTGATATTTCGCTTCTCGGCCTCGTTGATCTAGTATAATCTCTACACTGAACAAAAAAACACCCTTCGACAGTACTGATGAGCGACCTTGTGCACCTTACATTCATGGGGCCAAATTTGTCCAACCAATTTGTTTTATTTAACTTAGAAATTTGATTCATCCTAAAATGTTTTCCTTCTTACTCAAGGGACGTAACCACTCAGTACACGTTTTCGAAGAATTCGATTTTGGGGGTGAAATCTATTAAATTTTACCACCAATTTTCTTCATATGCAAGAAACTGACATGCTTTTCGTCCATAAATAATTTCACTTCTTAATTTTACCAGGAAACAACATTTCAGTCTTGAGTATATGTCGAGGGGGAAATATGTACACAGGCGAAAGATGAAATCGTGACACCGGCAACAGTGGTTCAAGGACGAAACTATACTGCTGTCAATTTGTTCTCTGTTTGTTTTTGTATATGACTTTTTCACGATGTAGATCAAAGGCAGCGAAACTCATTTAAAAGAAGGAACAGAAATAAAAAATATTCTCGGGGACGCTTCCTTTTCTGTGTCAGTGATTTGTGCGTGTGTTTGTTTTCGTTCGAACCAGTTTGCTGGCGAGTGCTTTGGGGTCAAGATTAAAGTCGTCGGGATGTAATATTTGCTCCCTGTCAGCAATGTTTCCTGTAAATCAGTGTTTGCAGATTAGAAAAAAAATATCTTTTTAAATTTTCATATATTCGCGATAAACGCCGCTAGATGGCAGTCTCAGGTTGTTAAATGAATATCACAAAACTGGATATTTAGATTCAAAAGTTTCCACATACAAAAAATTTCGTTGTTTACAACACAAGCAAGGCAGAGACTTTTTTGTTTGTTCAGGTTTTGTGTTGTAGATGTTTGGCATTCTCTGTCGGGATCGATTTCGGTTCGTCTTCTTCGTTGGAATGGAAACTTAATTAATACATGTACGGGAACTACTTGCTTGTTTTCACTGTGTTTACGAAAGAGCATGGATGTGACAATGTGTAACCTGCAGGATAAAACACAAATAAAGAGGGGATCAAGAACAAAACAAGCCTAGTCACACAAAAACACCCACACACAAAAGTTTTAAATGATGAGAAACATTGTCCCTGTGCAACTGACAGTCTACCTCCTGCAGTCATTGTTAAGAGTTGTTTTGTTTATTCAATGCATTGGTTGGAAACAGTTATGTCTGTGTGTGTGTGTGTGTGTGTGTGTGTGTGTGTGTATGTGTGTGTGCGTGTGTGTGCGTGTGTGTGTGTATGTGTGTGTGTGTGTATGTGTATGTGTGTGTGTGTATGTGTGTGTGTGTATGTGTGTGTGTGTGTGTATGTGTGTGTGTATGTGTGTGTGTATGTGTGTGTGTGTATGTGTGTGTGTGTATGTGTGTGTGTGTGTGTGTGTGCGAGCGTGTGGGTGTGCATGTGTGTGTGTGTGTGTGTGTCTTCTCTCCTATTCCCTGTTGGTGGGTCAGGGTTAGCATGACAACGAGAACCACGTCAGATATTTGTGCTGTCAGCATTCTGCAGACTTTCCACCGACAATAAAACAAAAGGTTTTAAAACAAAAAATTAAAAACACCGGCACAGCAGTATTCATATCATAATTATACTCATCTCAATAAACAAGTAAAAAAACAAATTAAATATACATAATTTTTTTAAAGCAATCCATCTTGCCGGTCTGCCGGTTGGTCTAGCTTTGACTGCAATGTAGATAATCTCACGCTGAGCCTCGGACATTACTTCACAAAAATAGGTCATTGCCCTTGACCATGCATTTCATGTTAGATTATCTTGTTCTTCTCTATCCGCCAACGCCATCCCTTGTGTCGAATGTGTGACGTTGACGTCACAGGGTGCTACGTCAATACTGTGTGACGTAGGGCGGGGGGTTCCAGGGGTTGCGTCTGTTGGCGTTGACGCTCCACAGCATCTGGTATGGGTAGGGGATGCGTGGCTTCGACACGTTGTCCAACTCCGACATCTAGACAGTGCAAAAAGGTAGAGCGTCTGTTAAGGGGGAGAAAGTGAGTGTGTGTAGGTGCATGTGTTTGTGTGTATAGGGGGGGCTGTACATATAGTCTCTGTCTAGAGGGTGGTAGGCTGTGTGTGTGTTGGGGGGGTGTAGTGTGTGTGTGTGTCACTGTGTGTGTGTGTGTGTGTGTGTGTGTGAGTATGAGTGTGTGTGCGAGGGTGTGTATGGATGTGCGTGCGTGCGTATGTTACTGTGTGTTTGTGTGTGTGTCAGTGTGTGTGTGTCTGTCTGTCTGTCTGTCTGTGCGTGTATGTGTGTATGTCTGTGAGTGTGTCTGCGTGTGTCTGTGTGTGTTGGGTTTGTGTGGGAGTCAATGTGTATGAGTGTATGCGTGTCAGCGTGGCCGTCTAACATAAAAAAAATCATAAGCATACAAGTATACAGTTCGAACACAATAAATCATCTACTACTAATTGTGTAAATGAACATGACAAGGTGTAAAAAGAATATGTTAAAATAGCTAGACAATGGGATGGATACACACTGTGACACACACACACACACACACACACACACACACACACACACACACACACACACACACACACGCGCGAATCGTCACATGGGAAGGAAAATGCCTTTCGTTGTCAGCACCCACCTCCTCTTCCGTAAGGCTCCAGCCATTAGACGCCCCCATGTTGTCTTCCAGCTGAGCCATCTTGGATGCACCAACGATCACTGACGTCACTACCGGTTTCTGCAGCAGCCATCGCAGCGCTATCTGGGCTGGCGATTTTCCTGTTTAAACACACACCGTGACACACACACAAACGCGCGTTCCGGAACCCCACCCCTGGAAAAGGCATGTACCTTACTTTGAGTGTTGGGTTTTTTTTGGTTTTTTTTAAAATAAATTTTGTGTGTGGCTCTAACAAATTTTATTCAATGTGAAATCCGATGTTTTAGCACCAAAACAATGCTGCTCTTAACCCTCAAAACAAGGCCCAGAATGCACCAGATTGCACAGATTTTAACCGTTTTTCAAAAATTTTCCGGGGGAGCATGCCCCCGGACCCCCCTAGTTCGCGCGCCTGCTTCGCCACTTCGCTGATTTGCCCCCCCAAAAAAGGAGGAACCCCCCCCTTACAACTCATTTGGTCCGGCCCTGCACACACACAGTATGTTTTTGCTACTGACACATTGTTTAGGAACAATTAATTTTAATAACGGTAAAATAAGCGTTCAGGGGAAAAAACTCCTTCCGACCGACCGAACAATCCACTCTTGTTTTTTCGTTTCGTTTTATTCTGGTTGAAGAGGTATGGGTGGAAGAAGTGACAGAGAGACCTAAAGAAAGAGGGTAAGGGTGTGAGAGTGAGAGAGAAAGAAAGTGAGGGAGAGTGTTAGAGAGAGAGAGAGAGGGAGGGAGGGAGAGAGAGAGAGAGAGAGAGAGAGAGAGAGAGAGAGAGAACGAATTGCCTTTGCTTTAATTGTAACGTGGCACTCTACCATTGCTTAGTACACACATAAACACTAACACAGAGAGAGAGAGAGAGAGAGAGAGAGACAGAGAGAAAGAGAGAGAGAGAGACAGAGACAGAGAGAAAGAGAGAGACAGAGAGAGAGACAGAGAGACAGAGAGAGAGACAGAGAGACATAGAGAAAGAGAGAGAGAGAGAGAGAGAGAGAGAGAGAGAGAGAGAGAGAGAGAGAGAGAGAGAGAGAACTGAATTGAATTGAATTGAACTTTATTTTTCGAAGGTAACAGAATAAGCAAATTTCATTCGGCCATCGCCCATTGAGGGTAACTTGATCAGTAACAAGAAGAAATAGAAGTTAAAGAGAGACAGAGACAGAGACAGAGAGACGGGGAGAGGGAGAGAGACAGAGACAGCGACAGAGAGAAAGAGAGAGACAGAGACAAAAAGACACACAAACAGACAGAGACAGACAGAGAGACAGACAGACTAGCTGAAAAATACAAGAAACGCACCATGACTGCACGCTATGTTCCGCACGGTGTCCACAACATCCCAGACCTGTTGGTCTTGGCTAACCATGTCCCATGAAGGCCAGGCTTGGTTGCCCTTCCCCCGCTGAGTTGCCCAACCCACTCGTCCCTCTTCGGGCACGTTCCCTTGGCTGTACTTGCCCGTCAGAATGCCCCTGCAGGACGGAATGAAGGTAGCAGTAAAAAAAATATTAAATGTTCGCTCTTAACAACACAGTGTTCTAGATGATCGAACGTGTAGTAACGACCTGTTCGGGTACGTGTAGATATTGCGGCACCCGTGACACCAATGTTCCAAATCATACGTTGTTTTGCTCCCACCAAGACTGCAGATCTTGGCAAACGCGTGCCGTAAAAACTAAATTTGATGACGTTTGTTTGTTTGTTTGTTTGTTTGCTTAACGCCCAGCCGACCACGAAGGGCCATATCAGGGCGGTGCTGCTTTGACATATAACGTGCGCCACACACAAGACAGAAGTCGCAGCACAGGCTTCATGTCTCACCCAGTCACATTATTCTGACACCGGACCAACCAGTCCTAGCACTAACCCCATAATGCCAGACGCCAGGCGGAGCAGCCACTAGATTGCCAATTTTAAAGTCTTAGGTATGACCCGGCCGGGGTTCGAACCCACGACCTCCCGCTCACTGGGCGGACGCCTTACCACTAGGCCACCGTGTTGCGGTTTTGATGACGTTACCCGTACACGTTCCCCTACACGTGCTGAAAAGTGCCGCATCTAGATCTTGCTATTAAAGGCACAGTAAGCCTCTCGTAAACCATCACAGATACTGTCAGGCTTTTACACACAGTACAAACACCCTTTCATTTAAACACTCACCGCTTGATAACATCCTAGGTGCCCTCCGTAAAGAGCGAGCAATTTTCAAAGAATTTATTTTTGCGTGGTTTATCTTACCCCTGAGCCATCGTGAACCCATGTGATCCAGTTTCCTTTTTTCCCAATGTAGTCGTCAGTTTGTAATTTGAATGCCACTCCCTGTGAGCTTATCTGCAATAGCACGTTATTATGTACCTCTGACTATGCACGAAACAAACGGCTGTGGTTCACAAGAACTCTAGCGATGGCTTTTGACTGTTCAGAGGAACTGGCGAGAGGCATAAACCGTCGTGTGCTACGAGAACCACGACCTTGCGTGACCCTGCTTCCGGGCTTTTCTTTTTTCAAACTTTCAAAACTTCGAATTGTACTGATCTTGTCTTGATGAAAAAAGAATTCTTTTATGATTTAAGAATGTTTGTGTAACAAGCTGTCAATTTATTATTTAGATTTTAAAAGTTAGGTCTAGCGCCAAAACGCACCACGGTCCGATTGTCTCTGAGACAATCCGCAAAATTAATTCTTTAAAAATTGCTCGCTCTTTACGTAAGGCACCAAGGATGTTCCCGTTCGGTGAGCGTTCAAATGGAAGGGTGTTTGTACTGTGTGTAAAAGCCTGACAGTATCTGTGATGGTTTACGGGAGGCTTACTCACTGTGCCTTTAAATGGTGATGAACAGTTTCCAGAAACTGGAGTGGCGAATGTTAGAGGCTCGGTCCTTCCCGTGAAGTTCTGCTCACTATCAGATCTCGTCAGGCTTCTACGTGGGATAAGGCTTATCCCTCCACTTAGACGGATACCAAAAATCAACACTTTGACTGTTCTCTGTGGACAGCGGGGATTTAGGAATTGATTTAAAAACAAATTCAACTCTGCACAGGAAGACATTAGGACACACACACACACACACACACACACACACACACACACACACACACACATACATACACTCTCACACACACACACACACACACTCACACACACACACACACACACACACACACACACACACACTCACACACACACACACACAAATACATACACACACACACACACACACACACAAATCAAAAATGTGAAAAATGCTCACCCTTTGAGCGGACTCCAGGTCAGGACCCCGACCCCGTTCAGCTTACACACCTGGAACGGCTCCAGCTCCGAGTCTCGGCTCAGCAGGCTGTATTGTTGCTATGGAAACCACAATGACGTCATGGGTGTCTTACAGTCTAGGATGTTTATTCAGTCGACCTCTAGTCAATATGGATGTTATGGATGTCTTATGTATTAGTCTGTATGAGATTATCTGAGTGGCGCCACGGCTGTTTAAAACGTTATCCATCCCCTAGCAACCTACTCCTGAACCACGCATAATAACGTCATCTCTGGTTAACACTGCTTACTCCGCGCCCCGAAGCCACCCGTCCGACCTTGCACGCCATCGCAAATAAAATTACGCTGTCTGTTTTAAACTCCACTCTTATATTTCGCTAACTATCTTACTTATCTCTGATCATACATTAATAAACCTGCCACTGTTACCCATTTAGTCAACTGCATTAAAGAATAAACACCAGACAGGCAGAAACAACCAACATAAAAAGGAAATTTTAGACTACAACAAAAACTGGGTTCTCAGTAGACCCAGGAATTAGGAATGAACAGAAAAAGAAACAAAACGAAACACAAACTGAAAACGACTACTGCAAAGAACACGACGATCTAAAGGAAACAACTGACTCGGGAACAGAATGTCTCACACACGTTACAAAAGACAAAAAGACAGCCTTCATACACACATAC
>NW_027129220.1:0-16333 GCF_037325665.1 Littorina saxatilis
TGATAATGACCACAACTGCACAAGTGTTGCATTTATCTATTTACTCATTTATTTATTTATTTTACCTCTACTCCCCTGCCAAAAGCGACCTCAACAGCATGGACACTCAATGAAATGAACACAAACTGACAAAGTATACTACATCAAGTTAGTACTACTACATACTATCATAGTGTATAAGACTATAACTATAACTTTAAGTTCATAACGCATCTGTTTCTGACGGAGTCACAGTGATCGGGGAATTTTACAATACCTTCTTTGTCTGCAGTTTGTGCCATGATGTACAAAGTAGAAATTACTCGTCCGAGGTGAAGAGTAGTCCCTTAACTCCACAAAAATAAATCGCAGAAGGTCTGTGCACAAATTTCATCAGCTGTCGAACTTTTCCTTGCATGCGGGCAAGGGAGACAATTCCAGTTACGAAGTAAGAGTAACCTCCTTTTCACAAAGTTTGGAGATTGAACTGATTGGGGATAGCACCAATGTTTATGTGAACAAACAAAAGAAACGGACGAGAAAGAGGGGGTACTGAACTATCTGTTTGCAAGCAAGACTTGCATATTCCTCGATCAAATGTTGTTAACCATGCCAGTAAACAAAGAAGTGTACTCCTTCTTAGCGGAGACAATTGGGATCATTCTTGGAGAATTTGCAGACGACCCTCCAGAAGTTCCACACAAGCACATGATCTTGAAAGAAGCTGAGTATCTCTGCAAGAAATCTTGGACAAGATCAAGCATTGCGGGTCACATCGCTGTGAAGTATGGAGGCGCAGGACCCAAGCGTTCACCTGTGAAAAGAGTTGGAGCCAGGTCACCCATCAAGAAACTAAAAACTGTTGAACTGGATGAAAATAGTGTTGTGTGTGTGCAGCCATGTGTGTGTGTGTGTTTGTGCGAGCGTGCGTGTGTGTGTGTGTGTGTGAATGATCTGTGTGTACACATGTGTGATGGTGTAATTCACCCACTTTGGGTCCAGTTAAACCCCTTCTGCTTGTGTGTACATGTGTGTACACATGCGTGTGTATGCATGCGTGTGTATGCGTGCGTGTGTGATGCGTGCGTGCGTGTGTGAAAGATCTCTGTCAGTCTGTGTACACATGTGTGATGGTGTACCTACAGGAAGTTCCACCACGTTGGGTCCAGTTAAACCTCTTCTGCTAGTACTATACAGGGTTTCATTTACTAGTGCACCTGATTGGCACATAACATTTCAAAATGTCTCATTGGAATTCCCTTCAGTGCGTCAAAGGGCGCACTGAGATTATGTACCACTGCGCCACCCCATGCACACTTTTCACGGGAGTACAGTGTTTGGAAAGACCTAAGCAAAAACGGGCGCCAAGATGAGCAATTATACTTCCGAATTTGTGAAACGTGCTGTGATTGGCTTCTATATATATATATACGACTAGTGTCTGTCTGTCTGTCTGTCTGTTCGCGATGCACGGCCAAAGTTCTCGGTGGATCTTTTTCAAATTTGGACACCGTATTCAGCTACACCCCGGACACAACCTCATCGATGAGATATTTCAACACGTGCTCTCACGGTGCGCGCTGAACCGATTTGTTTAATTTTTTTTTTCGGGATCCACTACCAGTAACTCTTCCTTATCTTCTCCAGTGTTTTCAGCCGCGATTATCTCCCTTCCTCCGTGTGGCGTCAATCCATATTCCCTGTACTACGTTACTATTTTTAGAAGGTCTCCAGTGTTTTGCACGTTTATCTCCTTTCCTTCGTGCGCCGGCAAAGCCGGCGTACACCCGGCAAAGCCGGGTCCCAGGCGCAGCCTGGTATTCGGCTCTACTTCTTCACGGCGAAGCGGGTAATCATCTAGTTTAAAATGTAATTCATTAGTATTCAACCAATCCTACTAGAGTACTATCTGTGCGGGACCGATCTGTGCTTGCGCATTTACCTCTGTGGAAACTGTGAACACAAGCGATATCGATCGAAACATACTGTAGACCCACGTAAAAAAGTAATGTCCCATCAGAATTTGGTTGAGGGGGACAAATGTCCCATTGTCTTTTTCGTCCAGGTTAAACCCTGGCTATAGTAAAGGTTAATTTGTGATTTTTTTTTCAAAATGTGTGTGTAGTTTATTAGTAGTTATATATATGGTGCCAATAAACCAGTGATACAAAAAATACTTCTGTACTGTGCACATTGAAGATCTGCTGTTCATAAGCAAATCACTGTTTCAGACAACCAGTAAAAAAGCCAAGGAAAAAGAAACCACCAGCAGAAAAACTCAGGAAGCCCAAAAAGGAACACAAACCCAAACTGAAAGTTTGGCGACGATCCAAAACACCTCGCAAGAAGGTCATAAAAACTGAGCCAGATGGAGGCGAGAACGAGGGATCGGGAGTGCACTCACCAGGAGGTGAAGGGGGAGGGGAGGAGGAGGAGGATAAAGGATTGACGGACACTGAAGTCATGCTGAGAGAACTAGAGAAGATTCCGTACTTCCGAGACCCCTCCTTCAAGGATTCATTTCACATGGAGAGAAGTACTTTCCAGGTGGGTGTGTTTGGCCCCATAAAAAAAACCATATTGTTGGATTTGGGTCCTAAATATTAAATCAAAACTTGACTAAATGTAAAAAGAAAACAAGTCGCGTAAGGCGAAAATACAACATTTAGTCAAGCTGTCGAACTCACAGAATGAAACTGAACGCACTGCAATTTTTCAGCAAGGCCGTATACTCGTAGCATCGTCAGTCCACCGCTCGTGGCAAAGGCAGTGAAATTGACAAGAAGAGCGGGGTAGTAGTTGCGCTGAGAAGGATAGCACGCTTTTCTGTACCTCTCTTCGTTTTATCTTTCTGAGCGTGTTTTTAATCCAAACATATCATATCTATATGTTTTTGGAATCAGGAACCGACAAGGAATAAGATGAAAGTGTTTTTAAATTGATTTCGAAAATTTAATTTTGATCATAATTTTTATATTAAATGAGGGTGTGACAGTGCCGCCTCAACTTTTTACAAAAAGCCGGATATGACGTCATCAAAGACATTTATCGAAAAAAAGAAAAAAACCTCCGGGGATATCATTCCCAGGAACTCTCATGTAAAATTTCATAAAGATCGGTCCAGTAGTTTAGTCTGAATCGCTCTACACACACACACACGCACAGACAGACACACACACACACACACACATACACCAGGACCCTCGTCTCGATTCCCCCTCTATGTTTAAACATTTAGTCAAAACTTGACTAAATGTAAAAAGATGGTATTACTATTAGCTAGTAGAAGTATGTAGTTTCTTGTTGTTTTAAACCCTATTGTGAAACATGAGTTCTCCTGTGGAGCAGCTCTATTGTGATTTGTTTTAAAGGGAGGTTAATATTGTACAATGAAATCCTCATTTTAAGACCCCCCCCCCCTTCCCCCCCTCAATTTAAGACTTGATCCCTCCTTCTCTTTTATGACCCTATTTTCTCAGATGTTCTGTTCATTTCCTCTGTAAATTTACCCTGATTTTAAGGCTCCCTCCTTTTTGAAACCTGATTTTCTCAGATTTGTAAAGGTCTTAAAAGATGAGTCCCACTGTACTATTAATTCAACCCATGGTTATTTCCCTTGGAAAGGATCTTGCATACTTTATTTTCTGTGATGTATACCCAAAATGAGCACCAGTTTCTTGTCTAACCCACAATTGATTTATTAATCTTATCTTAACATACATATGGTTAAAGGCACAGTAAGCCTCCCGTAAACCATCACAGATACGGTCAGGCTTTTACACACAGTACAAACACCCTTTCATTTAAACACTCACCGATTGAGAACATCCTAGGTGCCCTCCGTAAAGAGCGAACAATTTTCAAAGAATTTATTTTTGCGTGGTTTATCTTACCCCTGAGCCATCGTGAACCCGTGTGATCCAGTTTCCCTTTTTGGCTCACGTAAGTGTAGCCTATGCGATGCTAACTTTTGTCTGTCTGTGCGTGCGTGCGTGCGTGCGTGCGTGTGTGTGTGATAGAAACTTTAACATTTCCGAGTCTATGGATAAAGCTCGCATTTAAGAAGATTACGTCTCGGTCAAAAGTGTTTGACGTGTGTGATAGAAACTTTAACATTTGAAGACGTCACATTATGACGTAAGAGGGTTAGACGTCACGCGAAGGAATTACTGAAAGTCTCGGTCATTGTTATTGTGAGCGGGCCGAGACTAGTTGGCAGATCTAGTGTCTCGCTTTCTTGCACAGTTTCACCTATGCTTACTGTGTGTGTGTGTGTGTGTGTGTGTGTGTGTGTGTGTGTGTGTGTGTGTGTGTGTGTGTGTGTGTGTGTGTGTGTGTGTGTGTGTGTGTGTGTGTGTGTGTGTATGTGTGACGGAGTGATTGAGTTTGTGTTACTGTTTGTCGATTTCTTACGTGAGCCTTGAAGGCTTCGCCTCTTGTTCACAATGTAGTCGTCAGTTAGTCATTTGAATGCGACTCGATGTGAGCTTATCTACAATAGCACGTTTTTATGCACGAAACAAACGGCTGTGGTTCACAAGAACTCTAGCGATGGCTTTTGACTGTTGAGAGGAACGGCGATATGCACTGATAAACCGTCGTCTGCTACGACCCTTGCGTGACCCTGCTTCCGGGCTTTTCTTTTTTCAAACTTTCACAACTTCGAATTGCACTGATCTTGTCTTGATGAAAAAAGAATTCTTTTATGATAAAAAACGCTGGCGCTGGACCCGAGTACTCTTCAGACTGGCTCGCTCCCCCAGTATGAAAGTTTTTGTCTTGTGCACGTGGATTTAAAAAAAAAAAATTATTTATTTTACACAATTAAAAAAATTATTAGAGTAAAATAAAACATGAAAACGTTCATAATAAACAATAGTAAACAAGAATTTAAAAATAAAAAAAATAAAATAAAATAGGCCGCCCATGCCGGGAATCAAACCCGGATCCCTTGGATTTAAAAAAAAAAAAAAAAAATTATTTATTTATTTTACATAATTAAAAAAATTATTACAGTAAAATAAAACATTAAAACGTTCATAATAAACAATAGTAAACAAGAATTCATTATAAAAAAAAAATAAATAAATAAAAAAAACAGACAGCCCATGCCGGGAATCGAACCCGGATCACTTTAGCCATAGTCGGAAACGCTTTCCACCAAGCCACCAATTCTATCATTCGCCAGTGAACTCAAATGCCTATACTCCTCGCGCACAGTGGTACACGCACCCAAAGCACGCACGCACGCAATAAGCCTGGTGTCGCTGTCGCTGGCTGGCTGGCGGATTAGCCGAACGGCTGTTCCATCCCACCGCGAATCGCGCCCGCCGTTAAGAGTGGATTTTGTGATTTATTTGGCATTTAGGTCCCAGGTAACATTATGAAGTTTTAATAAGATCAATCGGACCTATTATCAAGTTAGTGTATCAACTTTTGAACAAACTGCGCCCAGTAGTTTCCCAGCAATAAGCTGTTAAGTCGAGACGAACAGACACACAATTAAAGTCTGCAGGACCCTCCTACTGCGTACCCGGGGATTAAAGAATGTTTGTGTAACAAGCTGTCAATTTATTATTTAGATTTTAAAAGTTAGGTCTAGCGCAAAAACGCACCACGGTCCAAAAACATTCTGATAATCATCGATCCACGGCTATCGCCAGTTTAAGGGAAGTAACTCATTTTTGACCTGAGTTCAGGATGGGTCCAAAAAGTGTTCGAGACAATCTGCAAAATTAATTCTTTAAAAATTGCTCGCTCTTTATGTAGGGCACCTAGGATGTTCCCGTTTGGTGAGCGTTCAAATGGAAGGGTGTTTGTACTGTGTGTAAAAGCCTGACAGTATCTGTGATGGTTTACAGGAGGCTTACTGTCCGGGCATGATTTCCGGGATATTCATAACAGCCGTCCAGCACCAAAACGAGGCGCCATTGTTGTTGAGGACCAAGGCCACGAAAATAAATTCTTTGAAAATTTCTCACGCTCGACAGAAAGCAGCCAGGATGTTCCCGTTCGGTGAGCGTTTAAATGGAAGTATGCTTGTACTGTATGTAGACGCTCGGGGAGCTCTGTGATGGTTTACTGGAGGCTTACTGTGCCTTTAAACAATCATGAATTGTAATATTTTACCAGAATGATCTCATCCTTTCTGCAGGAACTGTGCCAAGTGGTGGGTTTCAAGGTGGCGGGTAGGACCGTCAGCCCTTACTCCAAACTCCTGGGGGTGCTATGGTGGCTTGCCGGAAGAGAAAGCATGAAGCAGATCGTCAAACGCTTCGACTGGAGCATCGGGACGTTCCATGGCGCTGTTCATCTGTTCAGCACGGCAATCGTGGAGCATCTGATGCCGCAGACCATCCGCTGGCCGTCGGGGGAGGACGATGTCAAACAGTGTCTGCTCACGTTCGAACAGAATTACAACTTCCAAGGTGTGCTGCGCGGAAATACAGTGGAACCCCCTTTTTAACTTACCCCCCATTTTATGACTCCCTCTCTTTTAAGACCATGATTTCTTAGATTTTCTGTTCATAACCTCTGTATTTCACCCCCATTTTCTGTTCATAACCGCTGTATTTCACCCCCATTTTCTGTTCATAACCGCTGTATTTCACCCCCATTTTCTGTTCATAACCGCTGTATTTCACCCCCATTTTCTGTTCATAACCGCTGTATTTCACCCCCATTTTCTGTTCATAACCGCTATATTTCACCCCCATTTTCTGTTCATAACCGCTGCATTTCACCCCCATTTTCTGTTCATAACCGCTGCATTTCACCCCCATTTTCTGTTCATAACCGCTGCATTTCACCCCCATTTTCTGTTCATAACCGCTGCATTTCACCCCCATTTTCAGAATCCCTTCATTTCAAGACCTGGTTTTCTCAAATTTTTAGAGGTCTCAAGAGAGGGGTTCTACTGTATGATGCACAAAGAAAATATTCTGATACAGTGAAACCCCCCCTCTTAAGACCTCCAAAAAATGGGGGGGGGGGGGGGGGGTAAATCAGGTCTTGAAAAGGAGAGTCTTAAATTGGGGAGAGGGGGTGTTTTAAAAGGAGGGTTTCACTGTACTGACAAAGCATAATATTCATTGATAATCTGCAAATTGTATAGTCTGTGAAGATCTTTGTTCAGTCGGACGTGGTATATGGCGCCCACCTCTTGATATCGACCGCCTGCCAAATACGACCACCTGGAAGGATTCCTGACCAGGTTCTTTCCGAATCAATTTCCATAATTTTTATTATTCTCTTTATTTATATAGCGCCTTATCCGAAGTTCAAAGCGCTTTATGCCGTGTGAGATGGAATTTTTTACACAATATATCACGCATTCACATTGACCAGCAAACCTCAAGCCTGTTAGGCGAATGTTCACCTTTCGCGGCCTTTATTCCAAGTCACACGGGTATTTGATGGACATTTTTATCTATGCCTATACAATTTTGCCAGGAAAGACCCTTTTGTCAGTCGTGGGATCTTTAACGTGCACACCCCAATATAGTGTACACGAAGGGACCTCGGTTTTTCGTCTCATCCGAAAGACTAGCACTTGAACCCACCATCTAGGTTAGGAAAGGGGGGAGAAAATAGCGGCCCGACCCAGGGTCGAACACTCAACCTCTCGATTCCGAGCGCAAGTGCGTTACCACTCAGCCACCCAGTCCTTTGGTTGGTCCCTTAGCTAGTCGTTATTGACCGGTTCCACTTTTGTGTGTGTGTGTGTGTGTATACATACATCATACTAGTTTGAAGACACACACTTTCAATAAGAATATTTTCAATCCTTTTTCCTGTGTTCAGTCTTGGTCTCTTGTGAATATAACATTTTAAGCCCATTTATACATGTACTTGTCTCGGTAACAGTATAATTATGGCAGTCACTATAATTGTCTATAGTGTCATTTCATCTGAAGACAATGTTTTTTTGTCTAAATTCATGATTGCAGGTGTAATGGGATGTCTGGGAGCCTGTCGTTTGCCGCTGCGATTACGCTCAGCAAAGCGAGGTGCACCCTATCGCGACCCCAATGGACGACCTTCTATACTCCTGCAGGCTGTCTGTGATGCAAACCGCCGCTTTTTGCATGTCAGCGCTGGTTGGCCTGGCACCACTGCGGAGCATGTGGCATTCCACGAAAGTGACCTCCCTGGCTTGCTGGATAAATTGCCAGATTACGCACAGGTACATGTACCTTTCGCCAACCAAGGAGCATGACCCTAATGGTTTCACCGTGAGGGTGTAAACCAACCCATCATCATTTTTTACCTTTCACCATTTCTCTTAGATAGCATCAACTGCGCAGCATTAAAATAGTCAACATTTTCATCAAAATATTCTATGTTTTAGAAGTATTATTTAATTCTTAACGTTAATAACGCTTCCGCTCTTCAACGGTTCAGTATAACCCACCTAAAATTACAGAAGGTCTGCAGTTGCAGCACAGATTTAAACAAAATGATCCTCCCACATGACTAAACTCCATATCCTCTTCTCAGTGTGTGTGTGTGAGAGAGAGACAGAGACAGAGAAGAACAAGTTGCGTAAGGCGAAATTACTACAATTAGTCAAGCTGTGGAACTCACAGAATGAAACTGAACGCACTGCATTTTTTCACAATGACCGTAGTCCACCGCTAGTGCAAAAGGCAGTGAAAGTGATGAGCCTGTTTAGCGCGGTAGCAGTTGCGCTGTGCTGCATAGCACGCTCTACTGTACCTCTCTTCGTTTTAACTTTCTGAGCGTGTTTTTAATCCAAACATATCATATCTATATGTTTTTGGAATCAAAAACCGACAAGGAATAAGATGAAAATATTTTTAAAACGATTTCGGAAATTTAATTTTAATCATAAGTTTTGTATTTTTAATTTTCAGAGCTTGTTTTTAATCCGAATATAACATATTTATATATGTTTGGAATCAGAACATGATGAAGAATAAAATAAAAGTAATTTTGGATCGTTTTATAAAAAAATAATTTTAATTACAATTTTCAGATTTTTAATGACCAAAGTCATTAATTAATTTTTAAGCCTCCATGCTGAAATGCAATACCGAAGTCCGGCCTTCATCGAAGATTGCTTGGCCAAAATTTCAATCAATTTGATTGAAAAATTAAGGTCTTTCTTTCTTTATTTGGTGTTTAACGTCGTTTTCAACCACGAAGGTTATATCGCGACGAGGGAAAGGGGGGAGATGGGAAAGGGGGGGGGGGGAGATGGGATAGAGCCACTTGTTAAGTGTTTCTTGTTCACAAAAGCACTAATCAAAAAATTGCTCCAGGGGCTTGCAACGTAGTACAATATATGACCTTACTGGGAGAATGCAAGTTTCCAGTACAAAGGACTAAACATTTCTTACATACTGCTTGACTAAAATCTTTACAAACATTGACTATATTCTATACAAGAACCACTTAACAAGGGTAAAAGGAGAAACAGAATCCGTTGGTCGCCTCATACGACATGCGGGGTGCAAAGAAATAAGGATGTGGAAAAGAAGACTTTTGGTAAGTGAAATAAAGGTGATGGATCCAGTCAGGTAGAAATAAGACAACAAGAAAAGAATTGGAAAACTGCAGGGAATAGTAGGGAGAGGTTTCTTGGAAGGAAATATAGGTGAAAGGACTGGTAAGGCAGAAATAAGACAAAAGAAGAGAAGAAACAGAACCGTTAGTCGCCTCTTACGACATGCTGGGTAGCATCGGGTAAATTCTTTCTAGTCCCAACCAATATGGGACTCCCCCTAACCCGCGGGGGGTAAAAATGAAGGTGTGACAGTGCCGCCTCAACTTTTACAAAAAGCCGGATATGACGTCATAAGAGACATTTATCGAAAAAATGAAAAAAATGTCTGGGGATATCATACCCAGGAACTCTCCTGTACAATTTCATAAAGATCGGTCCAGTAGTTTACTCTGAATCGCTCTACACACACACACGCACAGACATACACATACACCACGACCCTCGTCTCGATTCCCCCTCTTGTTAAAACATTTAGTCAAAACTTGACTAAATGTAAAAAGGAAGAATTTGGTATTTCTGCTTGTACAAGTGGGTAGTTTTAAATGGATAGTTTTAAATTTTCTCTAAACAGTTCTGTGAAATGGATTTTTGAGTGTTCATTTACAGTAGTACTGTTGTTACTTCATTGATTCCCATTTTTAATTGGGTGGGCTCCGTATTTTTCAGGTGTTGGCAAGCAGAGACTACCCAGCCAGAAATCACGTGTGGATCCCCTTCTCCCAGAACGCACCCATGTCCGACGAAATGTTCTACTTCAATCGTCTTCACGCGGCCAGCATGGTCGCGCTTGACCGCACCACCCTGCTGCTTAAGAACACGTTCCAGCGACTGGAACTCTTAGAGATGCTGCCAGACAAAATTCCATCGGTGGTTCTTGCGGCATGTGCTCTGATTAACTTCATCCTGGAGAGGGAAGATGTGGGAGGGGAGGACAGATTCCCTGTGCTGAGCGGGAGTGGGTTTGACGGCACACCTGGCAGTGGTGCCAGCAGCGGCAGCACCAAGAAGAAGAAAGGTGCGCTCGGGTGAAATGATATACAGTGGACCCTCCGTTACAGTGGAACCCCCCTTTTAAGACCCCCCCTCCCCCCCAATTAAAGAGTGAGTTTGACAGCACGCCCGGCAGAGGTGCCGGTAGCACCAAAAAGAAGAAATGTGCGCTCGGGTGAACTGACATACAGTGGAACCTTGCTTTTAAGACTCTACATTACAGTGGAACCCCCCTTTTAACCCTTAGGCTGGTTGTCGCGACATATGTCACGCTACTTTACGTATACTGTCACCTGGTTGTCGCGACATATGTCACGCTACTTTACATATACTGTCACCTGGTTGTCACGACATATGTCACGCTACTTTAGTATACTGTCACCTGTTTGTCACGACATATGTCACGCTACTTTAGTATACTGTCACGACATATGTCGCGCTACTGGCTCAGTCTGTTTGGTCGGTTCCGATTACCTCCCATGGATGCGATAACCTATATGACCGTTTTTGACTCACATGCGAAGCAAAAGTGAGTCTATGTACTCACCCGAGTCGTCCGTCCGTCCGTTCGGACGTCCGTCCGTCCGGAAAACTTTAACGTTGGATATTTCTTGGACACTATTCAGTCTATCAGTACCAAATTTGGCAAGATGGTGTATGATGACAAGGCCCCCAAAACATACATAGCATCTTGACCTTGCTTCAAGGTCAAGGTCGCAGGGGCCATAAATGTTGCCTAAAAAACAGCTATTTTTCACATTTTCCCCATTTTCTCTGAAGTTTTTGAGATTCAATACCTCACCTATATATGATATATAGGGCAAAGTAAGCCCCATCTTTTGATACCAGTTTGGTTTACCTTGCGTCAAGGTCAAGGTCACAGGAGCTCTTCAAAGTTGGATTGTATACATATTTTGAAGTGACCTTGACCCTGAACTATGGAAAATAACTGTTTCAAACTTAAAAATTATGTGGGGCACATGTTATGCTTTCATCATGAGACACATTTGGTCACATATGATCAAGGTCAAGGTGACCATATCTCATGGTAGAAAGAGCCAATAAGCACCATTGTACTTCCTATGTCTTGAATTAACAGCTTTGTGTTGCATGACCTTGGATGACCTTGACCTTGGGTCAAGGTCACATGTATTTTGGTAGGAAAAATGTGTAAAGCATGTGAGTCGTATGGGCTTTGCCCTTCTTGTTTGTTATTTTTGAGTCACTTGAGAAAAAGTGACTCTATGTAATCGGTCAGTGTTAGTCTGTCCGGCCGGCCGTCCGGCCGGCCGGCCGGCCGGCCGTAGACACCACCTTAACGTTGGACTTTTCTCGGAAACTATCAAAGCGATCCGGCTCATATTTTGTTTAGTCGTGACCTCCAATGACCTCTACACTTTAACGATGGTTTCGTTGACCTTTGACCTTTTTCAAGGTCACAGGTCAGCGTCAAAGGAAAAATTAGACATTTTATATCTTTGACAAAGTTCATCGGATGTGATTGAAACTTTGTAGGATTATTCTTTACATCAAAGTATTTACATCTGTAGCCTTTTACGAACGTTATCAGAAAAACAAGGGAGATAACTAGCCTTTTCTGTTCGGCAACACTCAACTTAACGTTGGGCTTTTCTCGGAAACTATAAAAGTGACCGGGCTCAAATTTTATGTGAACGTGACTCCCAGTGACCTCTACACTTTGACGTCTGCTTTGGTGACCTTTGACCTTTTTCAAGGTCACAGGTATGTCTTGAAGGAAAAAATTGAAATATCATATCTCTGAAACTATTCATCGGATTTGATTCAAACTTTATAGGATTATTCTTTACATCAAATTATTTACATCTGTATTGTGTTGTGAATAGCAATTTCTTCCTGTCCATCTGATGCCTCATATAATATTCAGAACTGCGAAAGTGACTCGATCGAGCGTTTGCTCTTCTTGTTCTCTCTGTTTATTCACCAGTGGCTATGTAACATGTGTTACAGAATTGCACCAGTGTTAGGGTTAAGACACCCCAATTAAAGAGTGGGTTTGACAGTGGCAGTGGGGCCAGCAGCGGCAGTGTCAAGAAGAAAGTTGCGCTTGGGTGAAATGATATACAGTGGAACCTCTCTTTTGAGACCCTGCATTATATGAAAACTAATTAAATAATGATGACGACCGGAAGTCTGGACTCCCGACAGGAGAGGTGGGCTAAGCAAACCGCTCACTGATTAAAATTCATTTAATTATTTGGCATAGTTTGTAGCAGTTCTGGGCAAATCATTGCAGGCGTTTCTAAATTACAGCACAGTGAATGTCCCTTGAACTTGTAAGGTCCAAATCGTCAGAAATCTGTCTGAAATGGCGCCTTAGGTGTACTAACTATAAATTTGGAATGTTACCATTTACTTTTTAAAATAGGAATGTCAATGTTATATTTTTACATTGGAATGTTATTATTGTTTTATTTTTAACATTACCCGCTATTACGAGCTAGTCGTGTGACAGAGAGTTTTCTTGCACACGAGACTGTAGATGTTTCACGACGGCTTTAGCCGGAGTGAAACAGCAGCAGTCGAGTGTGCAAGAACACTCTCTGTCACACGACTAGCTCGTAATGGCGATTATGTCTCACAGCTTCAACAGAGGAGAGAACAAACACGTTTTGCGTACTCACGCTTGATAAACCTAAACACAGGAGCAGCCATTGTGGAGAGATCTACTTTTTGACGAAAGTGAACGAACAACTATGAATGACGTCTCGGTATATGTGAATGACGTCACAGTCATCGTCACAGTCTGTATCTTTTGAAGCATTCCATTCTTCATGACGTCTTTCTGTGTCTGCATCCGCGAAATGTTTGCTCTTTCCGGGGTCTTTGTCATCTATGTTCAGAACTCTGTCCTTCTAGTTTCAGACTAACAGGCCTCCTGAGCGAGCCACTTTCCAAGGGAAGCTAAACTCGCGTATGGAAACAGTACTGTAGTCTGGGATGCCGTTTTCAGTATTCTCAGCGTTGAAGAATTTGTAAAGAGAAGACACGACAACAGCAGGAGAAATAAAAGTCGTGTGTGCATTTTGGGGCTTTTGGAAGGACGATTTCGAGTTTGAATCCGTTCTTGCACATGCTCCAAAGCGTGTAACATACAATCTTGCACACGTTTGCTTTAGTAGTGGCAAAGAAGGAAAGCGTGTGACATAGGAATATAATATTAACATTTATTTTTTAACATTGGAATGTTATAGAATTACAAATAATAGAGTTGGTCGGAGAATCAGAAACATTGATTTTTTATTTTCCGGCCTAGAACAGTACAAGGATTCCACTGTACTGGCTTTGTGACATGAATTGTCACCGCTTTTAACCATCGCCGGTGGTCGAGGGTTCGTGTGGACCCAGAAGGGTGTTTAATTGCAAATATCTCTTAAACTAGTTGGAATTTTTTAATGAGCTTTTAAGAATGCCTCAGGCACCTAAACAGCTCTTATGTCCTAAAATTTCAGCGAAAAGAAATTTAAAAAAAAGAATGTCATATTTAGGCTACAAACATTGTGGGGCCGTGCGGACCCATGTTTCTCAAAGAAGGAAATGAGAAGCATGGGTCCGCACGGCCCCACGATGACTTCCGTGTGTAGTCGATAACCCGGACGGGCAAAGGTTAAATGCTTATGATGTACATATCAAATGATGAATAGAAATCAATGTTCATGACAGAAAGAAATTGGCTGGTGTGGAAAATGTACTATACATGCTGTGTGAATTATTTTCATCACATTTTAGAATGAGTTGTTTTGTAATGCAATATGTGGAAAAGGCAGCATTTCATATATAAATGTACAGTAGTCCCTTCCATTTCCGGCCCTTTCGTGGGCGTGAACCTGCCCGGAGCGGCCAGCTTTCCCATGACTAATGAGTTTTCCTTCTATAATTGACTCTTAATGGCCGTTAACCTGTCTGACGCGGTCAACGGTCACTGATTTTTGCCCTAAGGTGCCCCTCTTACTCGACAGGAGCGGCCACTTAACGGCCACTTGTCACTTTCGCGGGCGAGCGCCTGTGGCTCTCCCCGCCCACCCACCTCCCACCTGCTATCTGGCCGTTAGAAATCAGCACCTGTCCACTTTCTACAACTGTTAACACATGTATCGCCTGTTAATAAAGCTGACGAGTCAAACTCAAGATTGTTTTTGTTTACATTGGAGTGTGAGCGATCGCTGCGTGTTTGTGTGTTTCGTACGTGTGCGAATGAGGTGTGAATGAAGACGTGAGTGATTGTTGAGTGATTATTTGAAGCCTTTGCAAGCCCGTCAAGAATTTGTTCAGTCAGTCAGTCAGTCTTTCAGAATGGCAACACAAACTCCAACAAAGAAAAGACTGGTGCTGACTGGTGCGCAAACTGTAAATACAGACATGCGCATACACGTGTACATTTACGGCAGTCACTTCCGGATCGATCACAGCTGATGTGAGTTTGAAACACTTGTTTATAAATAAATCTGACACTCAAATACATATATAATAATCCAAACAACACACCAGGCATGGTACTGAAGAAATGGCAGTTTCAGCTGAAATAAAGCCGGGGGTCCAGGATGATCGCTTTCTTTTCTTCATGAAAACTTGATCGTGTTTTTGGTGGTTTTTTTTGAGGAGGAGGGGGCCTGTAATGAACGGCCACCTGATATTTGCGGTCACCTTTGCAATGACTAATGGGTGACCGGATATGGCAGGTACTACTGTATTCTACAAAAAAAGTGTGCTGGTGTGGTTACAGGTGATAGAGGTGTGTGTGTGTGTACCAGACCTGGGAACCCCTGTTTTGCACTTGGAGTATTCTCAAACAAACTTGGTGTATTTTCAGAAAAATGTAGCATTCTCCACACGACATTTGCACATCAATGATTCAAACATGCTTCACACGCATCTGTCGCACCGTTAATTAAGTTTACCAATACATTTGAAACAAATGCTTCTTTCAATGGTCACCGACAAAAACTGTAATCATGTGTCATACATGGGTGGGACTGAAAAATATGAATCCTGAAGAATCAGACGAACCAACCTCGACCAAAACAAAAGGCCATATTCAAATCCTGATTTCCGGCATATACTGGAAAAATCCCACCCATGGTCATAATTACTGGATTAGCTTCGGGATGCGCTTGTGAAAAAAAGTAGTCCAGGAATTATTTTTGTAGTATTTGGTGTCCACTGGCCGTACTGATCATATTCTAGACAGTCATGCGTACAAAATACGACAAAATCGAATGGGTTCCCAGGTCTGGGTACACATGTCATCATGTGCATGTACCCTCCATTTTCCTCTTTCGAAAGCAATGAAGACAAGCATTACCATTTCACTGTGATTGGTTGTTTCCTGGCATTCTTTCCACAGTACACACAAATTAGTTTTGTTAAAATCGTATATAATGCCATACTTTATCATTTTCATGATGATGTAAAGTTATCCGTCCCCCCCCCCCCCCCACACACACATCTGTCTAAAGTTTTCACAATTCAAGTTTATTCTACAGGAAAAGTAGTTGGTGACATGTCATATTGAATACCTTTAAGCAGTCCTTGCCAGTTCTAACAAAAATCACTCCAACACACACACACATACACACACTCTCAGACTCCCGCTCTCCATGGTGTAAAAATAGTACCAAGCCATTTCAAACACGATGCAATGCATAGCAGTTATCAGGGATCGCGCTAGCTTTTTAAAAAACGCGTAAGTCATACGCAACGAAACAAAAAAAACGCGTCACGGACCAATATTTTTGCGTACTACGAAAACACGTACAGACACAAACAAAACACTCCTTACCTAAATACGGCGAGTTT
>NW_027129221.1:2500-10000 GCF_037325665.1 Littorina saxatilis
AAAGGTCATACACAGTATGAATCAGACACATTCCTCACCAAAAAACGTCATACGCAGTGTTAATCGGACATGTTGCTCACCAAAAGACATCTGAAAATCTGATCGTTACATTTTGCACCCTAAATTTCAACTATAGAAGCTGCTATCCTTGTCCTGCTGACCATTCCTGATAGAATAAAACGCCAACAGCCGGGCTGCCGACATTACTCTCGCATGGAGGGGGGGATACTTAGCGTTTGCTTTGTTCGTCTTTGGACAAATGGAGCCGTTTGTTTGCCTTGAGCACCTCAGTTCTAACTCGATTGTAAAGTTGTAGCGGACTGTAACTATCTAGCAGGCACTGAAAATTGGGTCCAGCCCTTTGAATCAATCCAATAACATCAGATCTTTTCATCTTACCTCCATCACATGTTTCTTGAATATATTCATTACAGCAAGACTTGAGCTTAGCAATGTGATGTTCACAAAAAACAAGTTCTTTTCCAAACATACAGTTTTTTCCTTGTTTGTTTTTGGAAACAGTTTCAATCTCCAAGGGCTCTAAATGTGCAGAACTGTCTGATGAACTGCCATCAGTTGTGTTATTGTGTGGAACAAATCGAGAAACTAAATCTCCAAAAAAGCAGTTTCTTTTAGCCCTGTTGAAATGTCATAATTCACACACACACAGACACTCCTAAAATATCCTTCCCAGACTACGATGCTAAACGTGTATGTGAAAGATGGGCGGCCGAGTATCACGCAGTGTGACGGTGTTACTGGTGCCGTCTCTGTACGTGTTTCTTCAAACTGCCTGACTGTGTGCAAGCATAGGGACAGTGTTGGCACTTGTACGGTTTCTCTCCTGTGTGGGTCCGACGATGCATTATCAAGTCGCCGAAAAGGGCAAAAGATTTCCCACAGTCGCTGCACACGCAGGGTTTCTCACCGGTGTGGATCCTCTTTGTGTGTGTTTGTAAGTCACTAGTCACAGAGAAAGCAGCGCCACAGACATCACAGACGTGGGGTTTGTCACGTGCATGGACCATCCTGATGTGTGTCTGTAAGTTACCTGACCGACTAAACGCAGCGTCACAGTGTGGACACTTGTAAGGTTTCTCACCGGTGTGGATCATTTTGTGTTCCTTCAAGCCACAAGCCTGATTGAAAGCTTTACTGCACACGTCACACACAAAAGGTTTCTCATCGGTGTGGATCATCTTGTGTCTGTTCAAGCTACCAGCCCGATTGAAAGCCTTATTGCACACGTCACACACATGCCGCCTGCCCGTGTCTTTGTTGTGTCCACCTTTTTGTCACCATGGTTACCAACAGTACCGTCAGGCCTGCAGGGCTCGGGAGGTACAGACAGCAGTTTCTCGCCGTGTGCAGAAGCCAGGTGAATCTTGGTTAAGGCAGGCGTCTGAAACGAATAAAAAGTTTGTATTTTCTAACCTACAATTACAGTTAATACATTAGCCCTGCTTGCATGAAGAAACATTTTAACTGTAATTGTCCGCTTGTCTACCGGTCAAATATGAAAATACCGAAATCGGTTTTACTTACTAAGTTTTAAAAGGGTCCAATGTACCACAAGCAAACAACACCCTGTGTATTGATTATGAAAGTCTCAATACCAGAGACCACTGCATGATTCCATGTTTTGGGGATATATAAAGAAGTGATCGAGAAATGTGTACGGTCCATTACCTATTGATGGAAGAGAAGAACTCCACTTACAAATTGCCTTGCCGAGTATGGTTGTGTTGAAGTGTGAGCAAACGTTCACCAAAAGTTGAACACTGTGAGCACTGGTTTGCAAAATCCTGATGACTAAAATAGTTACACTAAGTGGGCGATCACTTTCTAAACTTCTCTTCGCACACATTCAGTTCTAGTTGCCTGAGGCAAGTGGGCGACCATCTTGCTCATGACTATGAATCTGGCCAAAATAATAAATATAAAAATAAGGTTTGTTTCTGATGAAAGGCCCAGGAAAAAGTGCACGCCTTACCTTGACTAAGTCCACCAAGATGACCTCTGAATCCAGGCTGGGCTGAACCAGAGCTTCCGTCCAGTGCGACAGGCCCAGGTAAGAGAGAGGCAGCGCTTGACCTCTCTCATCTCCTTCACCAACCTCTGTTGCTCCGCTGCCAGGGGACTCTTGACCACTGGCTTTTTCCAGTTCATCGGGGATGGAAACACAAAAATCCTGGGGCTGCTCAAACCCAAAATCTGTGTACCGGTAGTCAATCTCCTGGTCATCTACAGGTGGGGTGGGATCCACCTCTGCTTGATCCTTCTTCCTGGATCTCTTCCTGGTGGAGACGCCCGTCTGTGACAACAACAACAAACATTGCACCTATTATCACCCGCTCGAGCTCCCACATGTAGATCACTGAAACACCTGCTATACACAATCGTGGGGAATTATATAAACAAAAAAATACGTCCACACTATTTTGATTAGTCAAAAGGGCTTGACATTGTGCCATTTTAACTAATTTAAAGTCTGTGGAAGAGCATACATGTTCAGGTATCACAAGGTGAAAATGCAGAAATTGTCACAATGTGAAATTCTGAAATAAACATCCTAACCAATAAATAAGTTCATATGAACGATCTGTTTTAAATCTGCCTTTGCTACGTTATTTTTTGTCGGACCGTTCTTTTGCACACCCGTTTACACGCAGCTCTCCGGTTCCTCATATCATATTGTTTGAAGGTGACAATGCACTTGTGATGGAACCAAAGCTGAAGTTCCTGGAACAACTGAATGGGGTTGGTTGGTTGGTTATTGTGTTTAATGTCTCTTCCACCGGTATGGCTATCCGAGACCGATGCAAGTTTGTTTCCTTTTCACTTTCAAGTCTCAGTTCACATGGCAGTCTCCATGTTTAAAACTGTTTACATATATATAGGTCTATCACTGTGACTGTGACTGTCAGTTCAGTAGATATTGAGCCGATAGGATAGCCATGCAGCGGCGTAAATATAATGAGACACACTAAATTGACCATTTCAACAGGACATGGTGACCTTGACCTTTGGAGGTCATTACCTCAACAAGTATGGTCAAGTAGGATTCAATATTTACTACTGTACTTAAAATAATTGATGCACAGGGTTTGTTTACATTTTGAAGTGGGCAAAGACGAAGTTCTAATGCTTACAGGGGTAACATGAAAAGGTCATAAAACCCAAACTCAACAGGAAGACTGACTAAAATAAGGAGGAACAAGTCGCGTAAGGCGAAAATACAACATTTAGTCAAGTAGCTGTCGAACTCACAGAATGAAACTGAACGCAATGCAACGCAGCAAGACCGTATACTCGTAGCATCGTCAGTCCACCGCTCACGGCAAAGACAGTGAAATTGACAAGAAGAGCGGGGTAGTAGTTGCGCGAAGAAGGATTGCAGGCTTTTCTGTACCTCTCTTTGTTTTAACTTTCTGAGCGTGTTTTTAATCGAAACATATCATATCTATATGTTTTTGGAATCAGGAACCGACAAGGAATAAGATGAAAGTGTTTTTAAATTGATTTCGAAAATTTAATTTTGATAATAATTTTTATATATTTAATTTTCAGAGCTTGATTTTAATCCAAATTTAACATATTTTTATGTTTTTGGAATCAGCAAATGATGGAAAATAAGATGAACGTAAATTTGAATCGTTTTATAATTTTTTTTTTTTTTTTACAATTTTCTGATTTTTAATGACCAAAGTCATCAATTAATTTTTGAACCACCAAGCTGAAATGCAATACCGAAGTCCGGGCTTCGTCGAAGACTACTTGACCAAAATTTAAACCAATTTGGTTGAAAAATGAGAGCGTGACAGTGCCGCCTCAACTTTCACGAAAAGCCGGATATGACGTCATCAAAGACATTTATCAAAAAAATTAAAAAAACGTTCGGGATATCATACCCAGGAACTCTCATGTCAAATTTCATAAAGATCGGTCTAGTAGTTTGGTCTGAATCGCTCTACACACACACACGCACAGACAGACAGACAGACAGACACACACACATACACCACGACCCTCGTTTCGATTCCCCCTCTATGTTAAAACATTTAGTCAAAACTTGACTAAATGTAAAAACCAGCTTTGGAAGAGGTATGCTCACACTGCTGATCTGAAAGTGTATGATGAGTACTGTAAAATTAGGAACCAGGCACGCAGACTGACTGGGAAAGCACAACACAAAAAAAGAAAGAAACTGGGCACATGAAGTGTATAAAAATTTTAAAAATTCTGGAAATAATAATAATAAATGAGTATTAATAGTTTTTGTGAAAGTACCTTTGGAGAAGGCAAATATTCGCTTCCACTTGAGAAAATATCCTCCGAATGCCCCTCTACCTCCGTAGGTGGTACTGCCTCCGACGCTGACTCTGCCTCCATATCCGGAGGTGGCTCTGCCTCCGAGGCTGACCCTGTCTCCGTTTCCGGAGGTGGTTCTGCCTCCGACGCTGACTCTATCTCCGGACGTGGTTCTGCCTCTTTCATCAACAGTGCCTCTGTAGATGAGAGAATTAAAAAAAACAATTTAAAATTCTCTCCTGATCACACTTACCACACATACTCAAACTTACACAAGGTCAAGTCACTTTGTATGTTTTTTGAGGTCTTGTGACCATACACTAGCATGCCACATTGGGTGTTGATAGACTTAACAGTGTCCGAGAAAAATCCAACGTTAAAGTTTTTTACGGACAGACAGACAGACGGACAACTAGGGTCAGTACATAGACTCACTGTTGATATGCATGCGAGTCCAAAACACAGTGTTCTACCAACTGGTGCAATTAAAATCACTACCGGTTCCGAGAAAATTATTGCTCTGCAGATCTGTAACCCTATTTTTAGACAGCTTTTGCGCACTTTTAGCTATGGTAGAGTGTCCGGGGTAGGTTTTTGTTTACAAGTGTTTCCGGTCAACTGCCCTTCTCTCTTACATTTTGTTTTATGTGTGTGGAGGCTAGAGTGAATCTTTATTCTACCCTCTTACGCCCACGTTTTTAACTTAACTCACACATAGAAACAATAGGCATTCATTATCGCTCTCTTCATCAATATATGTTACTTTAATGAGAATTATGTTCAGTCAGTCGAGCTCAGAGACTAGCGTCCTCACATACCAGATAAGTGGAAGACACTAAACTGTTATTACTTTGCAGACACAACATGGCCGGCGTGCATAAGGTGTTTGAGACAACATTTACGGCCCCTGTGACCTTGACCTTGAAGCAAGGTACACCACATATCCTACTCCATTAATGAACTAGAAAGGCAAAGCCTATACAACTCACATGCTCTGCACTCTATCAGAAACTAAACTTACTAAATCAAATCACAATGAAAATAAAACTAGTTGGAGAAAGCTCAATGAGAGACTCACTATTTGCTTCCATTCTGAATTGAAAAGGAAGTGATGTCATCACTAAAAGGAAGTGATGTCATCACTAGTTGTGATGTCACAGTTTTGGCTTTCTGTGTCATTCTCTTTTACACTGTCATAGGCCTATGATCAAAAATGCAGTTTTCAAAGGGGTCATCTTTACCTTTACCTTGAAGTTATACCACCCAAACAGATATTGCATGAGAGATCAATGTGTTGTTTACTTATACTACCATGCCACATTAGGTGGGGATAGGTTTACTAGTGTCCGAGAAAAGTCTAACGTTAAAGTTATTTTACAGACAGACAGACAGACGGACGGACGGACGACTAGGGTCAGTACATAGACTCACTTTCACTATGCATGTGAGTCAAAAATGAACTCACCCTAAACAAATGTGCCTCACTCCAAACGAAGTCTCGACTCCAAGAAAGTGGACAGAAGCAGGAAAACTGTTTGCACTTTGGTGGTTTTACATGCATAGCTTCGGAGTTGAGACACTGACGCACGTGCTCCGGAAAGTCCTTCATGGACGTTTTATGAGCATAACACGTCTGCACCAACTGAAAAATATACAATAACAATTATGAGATCATATAATAAGGTAATAAAATAAAAAGAAAGCCAAACTGCAATTGCAAATAAAACATGGTCAACATTGATATATGACCCTTTTCTTGATATATAACAGTTAACAGTTGCTACACTTCACTCCTGCTTTTTGCCACTCAAATATAAGTGTTCCCGGACAGAAACTCACGTGTTTCTCCTGCCACAATATTGTGCCGGTTTGCACCTGTGCATTGAAACTTTTTTTTAACCTTTAGTTAATTTTGGTGAAATATCATGATCAGACTTCACACTTGAAAAAAAATCAATCTCAAAATTAAACTTTCCATTTTTCCCTCTGTCATAATCTAAAGTGTCATAAAAAAATAATAGAAAAACGACTCAAATGCTAATAACAAAAATATATGAACAAACAAAACCTTATTATTATAGTCGGAGAATGAGAGATGGGCCTTGATGCGATCTGGACTGGTTCCAAGGTCAAGTCGTTTGAACTTCACAGTCAATGTCTCAAGCCGCTGGATGAACAATTTGTTGAGCTTGACAGAAAACTGGGGAAAAAAAATGCATATCGTTATTAACACGATGCAAAAGGAGAAAACTTGACCCTATCGGCAAATGTAGCCTATTAGTAGTATTACCATCGAGGCACGGGATTCCGACCCTTTAAGGAAAAATATGTTTTCAATTAAGAGAAACCACGATTTTATAGCAGCTGTGTTTCTGAATGACCGATAGATAACGTTTGAAGTGCTGTGTTTCTTTGATCGAAAGCGTTGCTGATAAGCACTAAGTCTATCGAAACATACATTGTACAATTGCAACAACAAAATTGAACGAAAATGAAAGTTTGATTGATTGACTGAAACTGCAATTTCTGAGTAACACTAACAGAGCATCTGAACAAATAAGTTTTCAAAGGAAAAGTCTCGGAACATTCTGGTTCGAGTGTGAGCTTGAAACTTGATTATAACACATAATAAAGAACGTGGGCACATATTTAGGTGCAAAACAGTTTTCTTCCTTGGTCATTTCATTTTATTTTTGACCCCTCCCCAAAAAGTAACGTAGCTTATGGTAACGTAGATTACATGTTACTGTGGCACAGGAAGGACATCTTAGCTACTTGTGTTGTGTCACTGTTATGGTCAGTCAGTGATGTGCATACCATATTTTCCCCCGAAGCATTGCATTGCTGTGCAGCAAGATACTGCGGTAACAAAACTTACATTCTTATTGCCATTCCAGAAATAACAAAAATAAAAACATCTGTGTTGCTTCAGAACTTGATTTACCTCACCAAATGCTTTGCATTTTGAATTGACCTAATACCTGCTACAGAACGGCACTGCAAAGCCATAATCAATAAATCTAGAATGCTGTAGACCTCAATTTTTATCATGGTAACGCAGATTACAACACTTTTGGCGACATCGAAAAAAAAATCCCTACAGATTGTCTAGAAGTATAATGCTTGGAAATGTAGCCCACATTTTGTTATCAGTGTCATGCTTCTTTCACAAGAAAATAACTAAGCCAA
>NW_027129222.1:0-21539 GCF_037325665.1 Littorina saxatilis
AAAAAAACAAACCATGTGAACCCCCCAGGGCCGCAGGCCTTCGATGTAGTGATTGAAAAAAAAAAGGATGTTCTCAAATGGTTCAATTCTCATTTGGTCTGATTCTCAAATGGTACCTGTATACTCCCCCCCCCCCCCCCCCCGGCCGGTTTTAAACATTAAACATTAAAAAAAATTAGTTAGAGTAAAACAAAACATTAAAACGTTCATAATAAATAATAATAATAATAAACAAGAATTTAACACAAAATAACCTAAAAATAGATAATCCGCCTATGTTGGGAACCCGGACCACTTTCGCCGTAGCCTGACGTCTTACCACCCAGCCACAAACACTTCATTGCTCAGTCAGTGAATTTAGTGCTATTATACCTAACCGCTATTGGCAGACATGGGCCGATCGATCGACCGGATATGCTTCGGCGTGTGGTTTCGGCGTGTGATAATAATAATTATCCCATAACCTGCCTCTTTGTCTCTGTTAGCTGAGGAGGTGATTATTCTGAATTATCCATCGCAACCATATGGATTACCCATCACAACCGAGTTTCGATCTCAACTGTCATTGGTCATTGTCTTTGATTTCAGAGTACAATTGAATAATTTATAGAGGTCATCTGCATATTCAGAGTTTACAGATGGACTACTTTTTTCAATATACGACTGAAATACTTTATGGTGTCAAAGTCAATATCACGTATATGTACAGGCCTACATGTGTCAATATTGAGAAAATAAAGAATATTTCATACGATACGCACATTCTGCCGCCAAATTGATATATCGTTCTAAGAAGTTTGATCATGTCACACCACTTCTTCGTTCCCTTCATTGGCTTCCCGTGTCCGCTCGTATCAGATACAATCTTGCTTGTATCTGTTTCTCTGCCAAATTTGAAGATGGCCCTAAATACCTCAAGGAACTGCTCGTCACATATGACAATCCCTCTGACTACAACATCCGCTCACGCGCTGACAGTCGCAAACTGGAAACTCTCGAGCGAAGCTTGCCTTCTTTTGGAGATCGCTCGTTTGCTTCTGCGGCTGCCATTGTCTGGAATTCTCTCCCTTCCTCCGTTCGCCATTCTGCTTCTAAGGACTCTTTCCGCAGTTCCCTTAAAACACACCTTTTTCGCGAATCCTTGTAAATTGTCCTTGCCATCTTTATGGACTGTTAGAGGTGAAGTTAGATTCGTTGTTTGAATGTGTCTTTTCTTTGTATAGTTGCTTCAGTTTTGATTGAGCCATAGGGTTGTGTATGAAATTTGCATTTAGTCTTTCTTTTTCTTGCTGAGTGTATGTACAGTCTAGAGAGGAGACGGACATGGTGTGAGCTTGTCCAGGGGGGTATATGAACATCTCAGTGGCAGGGGGATGGAAGCACTTGCTAATGAGTGGGAGTGTGTATGCGCGTGGTGTGCACGAGGATGTATGCACGTGAGTGATATTTGTAAATGTGTATTATAATAATATCATCTTTGTATTTATATTATTGAAATTGTTATATCTCGATGTACAGCGCTAAGAGCATAGTTAAATTTGTGAAGCGGCGCTATATAAGCTATCTTTATTATTATTATTATTATTATTTAAAGAGCGGAGTCGAGATATTTCGCTGGCTGAAGCGACTGCATGGTCAAAGGCATGTTCAACGAGTATCGCGAGTGGGATCAAGGGACGATACTCCCTAATTTTTACACAGACAGCCATCTACATAGAACCATGAGAGAGAGAGAGAGAGAGAGAGAGAGAGAGAGAGAGAGAGAGAGAGAGAGAGAGAGAGAGAGAGAGAGAGAGCAATCAAAACACCCCAGTCACCTTGTAGTTCGAAAACTCAATCTGAAACTGACATCGATTGTCGAAGGCATGCCTGCGGTGCATAACTCTGGAAAAGTAGTCGTAGCTGGGAACCCGTTCAGATCCATTCCAACGCCAAAAACATTATCAGAAGAGTCACCATGAAGTCAAATCAAACGTTAGGTTTTCTCATTTGGTTATTTGCTTTGGATTCAAGTGTATTGCTTCGATTGATAGCTGAATCTGCTTGCAACCGTGCTGTTCAAGACTGTTCGAACTGTCGTCTGCTAAACGGGCTTGTGTGAATCAGAGTCGAGTAAACTGACTGCGGGGTTCAGCGACAAATGAGGGAGTGGCATCAAAATGAAAAGAAGAAGAAGACGAAAAGAAGTTGGAGATACAGTTAAGATATATGGGGAAGAGAAGAGGATGTGAGGTGTTAGATGTTGCCAACCTTAGGTGTTCAAACTCAAAACCGGGACAAAGTAGAAAGCGAGTGTACCGCGACCGACTCTCATACAACTTCCAAGCTGTATTGCTTAACGTCTACAACAGGCGAAGTATTGAAGCTTTAGCTCACCTAAACCCGGCGACTGAATATGTAAGTGATCCACGTGTGAAAACCGAAACAGAACAGCGCGATGACAGCCAACATTTCTATCCCCGACTGACAAACAGTAACACTGCATGCGAACTGACTTGGGTCAACGATCAAACCAGCACGGCCCGAACTGAATTTGTTGCGCTGCCATTATCGTGCACAATTCTGGTAAAAATATAAACCCGGTATGCCGAATTGAGTATAACGAAAGCCGATGTCAAATATACACAGGGATATTTCAGGGATGTTGCTACAAATTCATACGTTTTGCAATAGGACAAATGTCCTGAGTTCTTCAGCATCAATAGGACATTTGACCGCTTTCAGAAAGTTTAATAGGACATTATGAATTTGCGCCAAACAGCTTATAAAACATTCCATGGAATTGTTCCAAAGTCATGCGCCCACACACACACGCACACACACACACACACACCCACGCGCGCGCGCTGTAGAACACACACATAATATAGTAAATAAATCAACACAGTGGGCGTATAATGTTGTATTTGTTTAGTTTCAATGAAACCACAAAAAAGAAACCAACACAGTGAACAACTTCAGAGCTCTTACTTTGATTACAAACTGCATGATTTGGATAAAAGTTGAAAAACAAAATGATCGGTTTGATCTAATGAAATACTGAGAAGATGAAAACAAATGATCATTAATGGGTTGCATTTTCATGACTAGAAGATATTCATGACTAGAGGTCGACAGAATATATGAACAAGTCGCGTAAGGCGAAAATACAATATTTAGTCAAGTAGCTGTCGAACTCACAGAATGAAACTGAACGCAATGCCATTTTTCAGCAAGACCGTATACTCGTAGCATCGTCAGTCCACCGCTCATGGCAAAGGCAGTGAAATTGACAAGAAGAGCGGGGTAGTAGTTGCGCTAAGAAGGATAGCACGCTTTTCTGTACCTCTCTTTGTTTTAACTTTCTGAGCGTGTTTTTAATCCAAACATATCATATCTATATGTTTTTGGAATCAGGAACCGACAAGAAATAAGATGAAAGTGTTTTTAAATTGATTTGGACAATTTAATTTTGATAATAATTTTTATATATTTAATTTTCAGAGCTTGTTTTTAATCCGAATATCACATATTTATATGTTTTTGGAATCAGCAAATGATGGAGAATACGATAAACGTAAATTTGGATCGTTTTATAAATTTTTATTTGTTTTTACAATTTTCAGATTTTTAATGACCAAAGTCATTAATTAATTTTTAAGCCACCAAGCTGAAATGCAATACCGAAGTCCGGGCTTTGTCGAAGATTACTTGACCAAAATGTCAACCAATTTGGTTGAAAAATGAGGGCGTGACAGTGCCGCCTCAACTTTCACGAAAAGCCGGATATGACGTCATCAAAGACATTTATCAAAAAAATGAAAAAAACGTTCGGGGATTTCATACCCAG
This sequence comes from Littorina saxatilis, assembly GCF_037325665.1. Taxonomy (NCBI): domain Eukaryota; kingdom Metazoa; phylum Mollusca; class Gastropoda; order Littorinimorpha; family Littorinidae; genus Littorina; species Littorina saxatilis. The sequence continues at coordinate 3,830 of NW_027129222.1, forward strand.
GAACTCTCATGTCAAATTTAATAAAGATCGGTCCAGTAGTTTAGTCTGAATCGCTCTACACACACACACACACACACACACAGACACACAGACACACAGACACACGCACATACACCACGACCCTCGTTTCGATTCCCCCTCGATGTTAAAATATTTAGTCAAAACTTGACTAAATATAAAAAAAGAACAGGTAACTGCATCATTGGAGCTGTTGAAAGCGTCTTTTGCTTCATTTGCTGTCAGCTGTTGCGAAGATCTTTCTCTCGCTTTAGTTTTTTGTGCAACGGCATAATTCAGTGCTTCGTCTCGTATCGAAAACAAAAGCAGACGACAAATTTAGTCAGTTGGAGTTGTCTCCTGTACTCCTGTAGCATGCACTGATCTAAAAATAATCCACTATTTTTAGATCAGTGCGCTGCACCGAGACGGTTATACCCAAACGGCGCATACCGCAAACGGTTCGGTAATTCCCGACAAAAGAAACTATCCGCACGCGGTACTGGCAACTTCAGTGTCAGCTGAACACGAGAGCGTTCGGTCTTTTAGAAGATTTGTATCTTGAAATGAAAATTAACGAATATCGCGCTGTCCGAAGGAATGGAGTACATATCGGACAATGACCACGCTCAGGCTAAAACGATAGGACATCTGACCGACATGCGGCAATGTGAATCGGACATTTGGGGATTTTCATCGGTATATGTCCGATGTCCGACGCCTAACGACATCCCTGATATTTTAAAATGACTTTCAAAATGTAAAAGCAGATAGCAGACCTTTTTATAAGCAATATGAATGACTGAATGTCCACATACAAGTCGAATGACGCCGTCCATTAATTATGCTGACAAATGGGAACTAGCTTTGCGCATGAATTCATTGACATAAATTTCGACTGCGGAGGCTTTTGGCAAGCTGAAAACAGGCACGGGCGGGTTTTAGTGGAAAAAGTAAGTGTTTTTAATGAAAACGTCGGAGTAATGGGATAAATAGCTTACACACCTCGTCCTGAATATCTTGCATATTTTCCCTCAGGTCGATTTTCAGGTATTACTTCGCCAAAGGCTCGGTAATACCTGAAAATCGACCCTCGGGAAAATATGCAAGATAATCAGAACTCGGAGTGTGTAACCTATATCTATTTTTTCTCAATTTTTAAATTTTAAATGCTATGATTTGACAAAGCAGAATGAAATAATACTAGTCATAATTTCTTTTCGGCAACTTTTAAAACGTGCAAACATTATTGTAGACCCCTTGACCTTGTGCATAAAAATAGATTCTTCCCCATTCTTCTACACAAAGCTTTGTCAGTTGTTGAGGCTTTGCAAGGTTTTGACGGCAACAATAATTATTGTAGTTCTCTAAGACTTTATTTCTGTTTGATTTGTAATATGTTGGGAAGACATATTTATCAATTGATCAACAAAATAAAACATAATAAAAAACGACACAACATTGTTAAAATCATTATTGGCCAACGTTGAACGTTTACGAAGGCCTCAATCTTCACGCGCAAAATCCGTAATAGGTGCCTGATTTTGGTATTTTGAATTACATAACATTAAACCTTTGTTGGGCTTCATGGTCATGGCAATATGTGGAATTACATGTCATCATACCAAACTGTCATACATTTTTATTCCTACATTATTCTGATTGATCACAACCAAACCTACTATCATTGGACACATCCAAATGCAAGCGCCTGTTCTTGACAATTTGCTGGGTCGGGCTTAGCCACAGACACTGTTTGGCCTGTAGGTAAAATGTACAATGTATTTTCTGATTTTTGCACAAAAGCTTTTTTTCTTTTTTCTTTTTTTTTTACATAACAATGTTTAATGTCACTGTATGTTTGAAAGACCATGGTCACATTTGTAAAACAAATGTTAAATTAGAAAATAAATAACATTTTGGTTCATGATATTTTCCTAGACCTGTGCTGAAAATAAGAAATAAAAATGTCGGTATATAAGTCACTCAGATGCAGTTCAGTATGAATGGTTTGAGTTTGTTGCGGTTGACCCTGCACAGTTCGACCTATGATGTTTTTGTTGAACAATTTTGCCTTCACCCCTCCCATAGGGTGACGTATTTCACAACTTCCTGTGTTACACAAACTCAGTGATGACCAATTTTGCCTTCACCCCTACCATAGGGTGACGGATTTCACAACTTTCTACTGATGAACAATGTTGCCTTCACCCCTCCCATAGGGTGACGGATGTCACAACTTCCTGTGTACACAAACTGATGACGTATTTCACAACAAAATGGCGCTGCCCATGGCCCCCATCAAAACTATCCGTATAAATGGGGGCCTCCTGGCCCCCATAATAATCACTATTGCACGTACCTATGCCTTCCTTGTCCCATATAAGGAGAGAGTAGGTACAGACTATATTGCGTTGCAACATCGTCATTCAAACACAACAATATGAACAGGGTTTTACGTGGAAAAGAAAACATCATTTTACTTGGACTCGTATCGTAAACCAACAGCCTCTTAGCTTCCTGTGCTGCATTGAGCTGTATATAGAAACGCGAAATTATCATTCGCGACTCTGCCTGAATAAACTGAAAGATCAGAATCAGAAACCAAACAATATTATTGGCAAAAGCCAACCGAAACAGGCTATTCAGAGGGCCCCAAAGGGTTTAAACTCGTGATCGTGATTGGCGTTTTTTTACCTTTCTGTGACCGTGATTGCCGAAATTTCCATTTCTGTGATCGTGATGGGAATTTGCCCGTGATCCGTGATGACAAAAAAATCAAGTCTCGTGATCGTGATCGTGATTTGTTTTCGTGATCGTGATGGGCATTATTGCAAAGCATTTTATTTTCAACGTACATTTTTCACAGCTGTATCACTCTATGATCCTCTATTCGTCAAGGTGTTTGTGATCGTGAAAACAAAAATCAAGGTAACTGTGATCGTGAAAGCTAAAATTTCCCTTCTCGTGATCGTGATGATACACCCCCCCCCCCCCCCCCCCCCCCCTTTGGGGCCCTCTATTCAATTTTACACCTTTCAAAAAATCATTCCGATTAGAGGGGGCAACACCAGGTTAGAGACTTAAATATACTCATCACAGCGCATATACCTAATTATATATATATATATATACATGGCTATATATGCACACAATATACAGTACGGATAGCGAATGTAAATACCATAAATATATTAGTTCAGTCACGCCACTGGGTCATAAAAATGCACCTGTGTCTGACAAAAGCCAAGAAAGCATGTCGTCATGACTATCTGCGCCTCGATATTTTATTGATGTTCTTACGTTTTATGTTGTTTATTGTGATACACCACACCCGAGTTTCTCGTAATTGAGATAATAAAGTGTTCTATGTCAATGTCTATGTCTATGTCTATGTCATCTATCCCAGGCCTCATTATTACAACCCCGTCGCGATATAACCTTCGTGGTTGAAAACGACGTTAAACACCAAATAAAGAAAGAAAGATTATTGCAACAAATGTGCCGCTTCTATGAAAAGGAAACAGTTTACATTGCTTAACTTACCCGGCCCCCACTCTCCCCGACACAAAGAAATCTTGCCAGCTTCTGTTACTTGCTTCTAATTAGCACGGGATGTCATTTGTCCGGGGAAACAGATTGCACTGATTTGATTTATTTTCAGCAAGATAAATTGGTGTCACTTAAACAAATCCAACTGCTTGCACGTGCAAGAAACAGACTTCAGTAGCACTTAAACCCGATCTTCCGAAGAATCGTGGATTTGGTGTCTGTGCAAGTTAAGTAAATGTGAACTACATTGCATTCATCGCCAACAGTTATATATGTTTTATAGCAAACCGTGTCTTCTGCAGGATTGTAGAAGCAGGCCTTATAATTATGGTATTACACAAATCATGTCCTTTAAAGGTTTACTAACCTATATCTCCTTTAAAGGACAATGATCTCTTTATAAGCCAAAAAAGCAGGCCGAAGAAGTTAACTAATTTTCAATATGTTTAAGCTGACGATAAAGTCCTTCGCCTGAACAATGTCATGAGTGTGGGCGTTAACTGTGAGGGTCACAATGTAACACATCTTTGTTCCAAACGTGTTTTCTCCCATTCTTCTGCTGCCTCTTTCTTTCTCTCTGTCGCTCACATCGGTTCTCGGGTTCTGTCTCCCGTTCTTTTTACGCAGACAGTATAACTTTAAAAGCACACACCTTCCCGTGAAAACATGTCCGCCCACCATATCGAAGAAGTAGCCTTAGTTGTGCATGGGCTAAGGCCTTCCCTCTGCTTGGTCACATACCAAAAATCAACAGCTGGAATTTTTGGATAAATTCTTCTTCTTCTTCTTCTTCGTTTATGGGCTTAGACTCCCACGTTCACTCATGTTTTTAGCACGAGTGGATTTTTACGTGTATAACCGTTTTTACCCCGCCATTCAGGCAGCATACGCCGATTCCGGGGGAGGCATGCTGGGTATGTTCGTGTTTCTATAACCCACCGAACTCTGACATGGATTACAGGATCTTTTCCGTGCGCACTTGGTCTTGTGCTTGCGTGTACACACGAAGGGGGTTAAGTCACCAGCAGGTCTGCACATAAGCTGACCTGGGAGATCGGAAAAATCTCCACTCTTAACCCACCAGACGGCAGCGACCGGGATTCGAACTCACGACCTCCACGACCTTAGGAGGCCGACGTCTTACCACCACACCACTACGCCCGTGTGTGTGTGAATTCATTGTGCAGATTAACACATTATAAGTTGCTTGTAAGAAATTCATTCATTAAACAAATAACAACTCTGCACAAAAAAACATTCAAACTGTTGATGTTTGCTACCTGTCCTAGTGGAGGGATTGTCTTATCCCATGTAAAAGCCTGGCTAGTTATGAGAATGCGAGCCAAATCGTTTACACGGGAAGGACTCTGTCTTTAGGAGGTGAAGGAAAGTTCAACAGACATTTCATGAGTCTCTCCTCGACCACTTTGTCTGCGGCAGCTTGCCAAGACAGTGCATTCACGTGCAGCGGCAATACAACGGGTAATTTAATCAGGAGACTTCAACGCGCATAAATCCTTTTGAATGAATTGGGGCCCCACGTAAGAGGCATACATAATGATGTTTCCCACTGGAATTTGTGTATTGTTTACAACTCAGTTGCCTTGATTTTTGACTCACACCTGATGTTTGTGCCGTGTGATTGTGTGTGTGCGTGTGTGTGTGTGATTGTGTGTGTGTGTGTGTGTGTGTGTGTGTGTGTGTGTGTGATTGTGATTGTGTGTGTGTGTGTGTGTGCATGTGTGTGTGTGTGTGTGTGTATGTGTGTGTGTGTATGTGTGTGAGTGTGCGTGTGATTGTGTGTGTGTGTGTGTGTGTGTGAGTGAGTGAGTGTGTGTGTGTGTGTGTGTGTGTGTGTGTGTGTGGGTGTGTGTGTGTGTGTGATATGCGCTCTCTCTCTCTCTCTCTCTCTCTCTCTCTCTCTCTCTCTCTCTCTCTCTCTCTCTCTCTCTCTCTCTCTCTCTCTCTCTCTCTCTCTCTCTCTCTCTCTCTTTGTCCCCATCTCTATCTCTCTCTCTCTCTATCTATCTCTCTGCCCTCCCCCTCTATCTCTGTCTCCTCCCTCTCTCTATCTCTCGCTCGCTGGCTGTCTCCATCTGTCCGTCCGTCTCATCCCCAATGCCCGCTCCCATCCTTCACCCCGTCTGTAAATCATAATCCTCCAACAGGCTTTGCCAAAATAATGTAAAAATCCCGTTGCAGAAGATTACATTTTCCGAAAAGCTGCAGATCGCCGCAGGACCAGGCTGTATGTAATGTTATCTCCCACTTTTATTGGAAAAGCCACCCGGAAAGAGACCAATAAATTCACATCAAAAGAAAACGATACTCATCTGTGAACTTTACTGGAATAAGTTAGCTGACCTGTGATACCAATCTTTCCCGCTCGCGCAAGTGCATCCACTCAGAACAATTACACATCTGTTTAAAGGGACACTGTCTTCTTCTCATGAAAGTCACTCACAATCTCAGACCTGCCCGGAGACTTTTCCGTGGAATAAGAACATCACTTGCACTTACCAGAAATGAATAGCTAGGCCGCTGGCTGTGCTGGTTTCACTTACACACTTAATTTAGTAAAAACAAAATGGCCACTCTGCACAAAAAGCAGACAGACTTTAGATTGTTGGTATGTGTCGAAGTGGACTGATGCTCTCATCCCATGTACACTTTAGCCGTATCTGTGGCGATGAACATAATCATGAGCAGGACTGTACCTATAAAGTGACATTGTCTACCTTCTTCTTCTTCGTTCATGGGCTTAGACTCCCACGTTCACTTATGTTTGGGATGTTTACGTGTATGACCGTTTTTACTCCGCCATTCAGGCAGCATACGCCGATTTCGGGAGAGGCATGCCGGGTATTTTCGTGTTTCTATAACCCACCGAACTCTGACATGGATTATAAGATCTTTTCCGTGCGCACTTGGTCTTGTGCTTGTGTGTACACACGAAGGGGAATCTGCACATAAGTTGACCTTGGAGATCGGAAAAATCTTCACACTTAACCCACCAGGCGGCCGGGATTCGAACCCTCGACCTTCCGATTAAGAGGCCGACGGCTTACCACCCCGCCACAGCGCCCGTCTCTCCACAGATACCGAAACTGATGTACCAATCCTTTCAAATTCAGCATGGACCTACCAAGACTTTCCCCGTGCGTCTTCTTAGTACAGCCTCCCTTTTATTTAAAAATAAACCTGATTCAGGTTATTCGCTGTTTCAAAATGTGCGCTCCTGGTGAATTCATTTCTCTGGCTGCTTCTGTCAGCCATTATAATTATTCAATCAGCTCCGTAAGCTGCTCTAAAACTAGATATTTTATAAGTGACAGGAATTCAAATTGTTGTCACACTCAACCTTTTGTTTTCCTCCAAAGTGTGCTAGCGTGCGAGCGTGCGGGTGGGAGTGCGTTTTTTGCGTTCGGCTGTGCGTGTGTGTGCGCTAGCGAATGGCAAACATACATGTTGCGTGCGAGCATGTGTAAGTGCCTGTCCACGTAGGCGCGCAAGCATGCACATGCGCGCACACGCATCATTTGCATTATAATTTAGCCACACTTACTTTTCACTTTATACGCCTGAAGCCTGAAATAAAAACATAACATTTAACAAGAGGCGAAGCCTTCAAGGCTCCCGTAAGAAATCAACAAACAGTAACATAACACAAACTCACTCACTCCGTAACACACACACACACACAAACACACACACACACACACACACACACACACACACACACACACACACACACACACACAGTTAAAACTAACGCATCATATCAACTCGCCTGGTTCTTAAAATAATTCTGACGGTCAACACAGCCAGAAATGCCAACAAAGACAAGAAAGCTGTTGCAAGGTAAGCTTACCAAACGTTACATAGCGAATCATATGATAGTGCGTAAACAGCAAACAGTAGATCTACAATCAAAGAGAGGATCGAGTCTGGAATGAAACGCGATACAGATCTAGCATTCAAAAACTGTCTTTCACGTTCAAGGAAGTTGTTGCAAAGTACTTAAGACTAGATCAACTCATTTCACTAGAGGTGACTGCCTAGCACTGTGTTTGACAGCCGTGTCTGCTGAAATAAAAAGAAATTAAAACAAAACGGATTAACAGTAGGTGACACGTTATCAGAGTGGGAGACACTAGACAGTCTGTCTCTGAACTTACCGGGATACGGCTGCAAGATCGACACTGACTGCCGCGCTTTCGACAGCTCTTCCTCGCGTGGACATTGGAAACACGCTGTGCAGATCAAATTGTAGGAAATCTCCCTTTGGTATCTTCTTTATTTACTTTTCTGGAGCTTAGAAACCGAACAACATGAAATCGTCTTACCCGGCGAATCGGCGAGGTGAGAACTGGACCACAATCCTTCGCGCGACCCCTGACCTGATCTTGACACCTGACCTGCCGTCTCCATGCCAAACACGACACAAATCAGTCAACTGCTTGTACCCCTTCAAAACCCCCCACCACCCGTTTTCTTTGGATACACGCTTTAACTACACACATGCCGACACAATGTTGATCATTGCTTCAATAATTTGAAGATGGTGCTTGAAAATTAACCACGTGAAATGAGTATTTCGGTGTTTAGCCAAAAATGTTAAAGTTTCTACCACAGACATACACACACACATACGCACGCACGCACGCACGCACAGACAGACAAAGTTTACCATCGCATAGGCTACACTTACGTGAGCCAAAAATATAAAATATAAACCAAAAAAAAACCCGGTGCGCGTCTTGGTGAATAGATTTTCAAGCATCTTAGTACAAAATCTCAGCTTGCCTCAGGAGAATACGTGTCGGCAGCTGCCAGACCTAATCCAAGGATCTCTTATGTTTGGTGGAACCCAAAAACAGACGCAGCAGTCCTACATTTTCTCTAACTGCCTTTTTGCTACGCCATATTCTCTTGCGGTCTCTTCTCTTTCAAAGAGCTACGATTGTCTTTTTTGGAGCTTGGTAAAAAGCGCCATAATAATGGTTTCGGGTTATTAGTATTTCGTCTTCGTCGTCTACTTGTTTTGTAGATGTGTTTTTTATTTATTTCAAAAGGAGGAAAAGATCTGTTCATATTTTTCCCCTGAGATTGTCTTTCAATACGTGGTTGGTCAGTGGGTTGTTGTTGTCATTTTGAGGGTCTTTTCTGTACTCGACATTTGTTTTTGAAGCTAGATGGCTCTATATATGCCTGCCACTTTGCAGTCAGTAACACAATGTCCTATTCCCACCACCACCACCACTACCATCATCATCATCATCAGCAGCAGCAGCAGCAGCAACATCATGATCATCATCGTAATCGTCGTTAACGTCATCATCATCATCGTCCTCATCATCATCATCATCATCATCATCATCATCACCAGCATCATCGTCGTCGTCGTCGTTGATAAATAATGCATCGCTAACAAATTAAAAAAGTATTTGGTTGAGAAATATATATAAAATTAAAAGATGGACGCGTGGAAAACTGACTTCAAACGTGTTCCGGTTCCGCAACTTTCTTTTCGCGTCAGTCAGTCGTTTCCGATACCGTTTTCGCTTCCGCTTACGCAGCTAGGAAAGGAGTGTATGTATTGCTCACAGGGGAGCGTAAGAAAGTGTTATTACACCCCCGGTATAGGGGTGTGTATAGGTTTAGGTCGATGTGTTTGTTTGTTTGTTTGTTTGTTTGTTTGTGTGTTTGTGTTCGCATATAGATCTCAAGAATGAACGGACCGATCGTCACCAAACTTGGTGAACAGGTTCTATACATTCCTGAGACGGTCCTTACAAAAATTGGGACCAGTCAAACACACGGTTAGGGAGTTATTGGTGGATTAAAATTATACAAGGACTTATAGAGGGAAATATTAATGGTCAAAGGGAAATAACCATTTTCACTCAGTCACTGCCACCAACTGAGAAGGTTATTTCCCTTTGACGGGGGTGTTTTTCCTACCTCGGAGGAATTTCTTGTTTTGTGTCTTGTCGTGTGTTCTTTACGTAAAGGCACAATATTTCACGTGAAATTAGTTTCAATCAATTTGGTCGAAAAATGAGGCAGTGCCGCTTCAACTTTCACTAAAAGCCAAAATATTTCTCAAGAAAAAAGGAAAACCAATGCTCTAGAGATATTGTCTGGAAGAAATTAAATGTAAAGTTTCATTGAGATCGGTCAAGTGGTTTTCTCGGATTCGCCCTACACGCACACACATACACAAGCACACACATACACAAGCACACACCACCACCCTCGTCTCGAATCGCAGTCTATGTTAAAACATTATGTCAAATCTTGAATAAATGTAATAAGGCTGCAGAAATCAACACCACGAATAAGTTTCTTACCTGACTCTCCTGTCGCTATGGCGAGGTTATTATATTGTCTGATCAATGTATTGATTTTTTTTAAATGACGTTCAGATAGAAACAAATAATATACACAATAACAACACACAAACACACACATACGCGAGGGAGCACACACACACACACACACACACACACACACACACACACACACACACACACACACACACGCGCACACACACACATACACACACACTACACACACTGCACTCACACACACACACACACACTCTCACACACACACACACACACACATACCAACACACGCGCGCGCACACACACATATACACACACACACACATACACACACACGTACACACACACACACACACACGCGCGCGCGCACGCACAAACATAACCAGGCTCATGGAAAACAAACCAAAAACCATTTGTGGACTAAGTTTGAAACGTGAGGTGTCACAATAAATCTGTACATCACACACACACACACACACACACACACACACACACACACACACACACACACACACACACACACACACACACACACACACACACACACATTATTTTTGAGAATGGTATATCGATTCCTGTTTTGAACTTCTGAACTCATTCATTCCGAATCAGTGACAAGCTGACGAGGTGTGGTTGAACTGTGATAACTGCGTAAGCCTCCTTTTTGTTAGAAAAAAATATCCATTGATTTCTGAATGTTTCTGTTGACACAGACAAACACACATACACACAAACAGACAAAGGGACGGCAAGTTTCCACATTACGTAAAATTGGAGGTACGTTACCTCTTGGTGCGGAAAACGTGACACATGAACAATCTTATGAGGAGGTATTTAAACTTACACATTTTATTCAGGAGTATTCGTGCTTGAAAGGTATGAAATTTGGCGTGTGAAGCAAACACACCTGCGTTTGTAAACGCACACAGTAATAGGAAGCTGAGGCATAGAATAACTGAACAAATAATAAATAACCTTAAAGGCACAGTAAGCCTCCCGTAAACCATCACAGATACTGTCAGGCTTTTACACACAGCACAAACACCCTTTCATTTAAACACTCACCGCTTGAGAACATCCTAGGTGCTACGAGAACCACGACCTTGCCTGACCCTGCTTCCGGGCTTTTCTTTTTTCAATCTTTCAAAACTTCGAATTGAACTGATCTGGTCTTGATGAAAAAAAAAAGAATGCTTTTATGATTTAAGAATGTTTGTGTAACAAGCTGTCAATTTATTATTTAGATTTTAAAAGTTAGGTCTAGCGCCAAAACGCACCGTCCGATTGTCTGATCAGACAATCCGCAAAATGTATTCTTTGAACATTGCTCGCTCTTTACGTAAGACACCTAGGATATTCTCAAGCGGTGAGTGTTTAAACGAAAGGGTGTTTGTACTGTGTGTAAAAGCCTGACAGTATCTGTGATTTGATGGCCATATTGGCTTTGCCGCGAGGGCGTAACATTTCGTGGGAAGACTTTCATATTAACTCTAAAACACAAGCTGAGTGGTCGGTACGCCTTGCATTTGTGGTCCATGAAGAAGGTAGTTATGCCCCTTCCTTTTCTTGTTAGAGACCTGTATATGATATGTCTACATATCTTTAAAGATGGGGAACACTGGAGAAAGAGAGAGAGAGAGAGAGAGAGAGAGAGAGAGAGGGAGAGAGACAAGACAAGACAAGACAAGACGAGACAAGACAAATTCTTTATTAACGAGGGTAATGGCATAAGCAAAAAGGTGATTTTTTACATCCAGCCCTCGTTTTATAAATGTTAAAATAACCATCAAAGAAGTAATAAAAACAAACAAACAAACAAACAACTAACCAACGAAACAAACGAACAAACACAAATATACATAAGCCTACAGACAAACATAAAATATTATTGTCATGGGCATAATGAAAACAGCTTCAAACAAGCAAAACCGTCGAGGGAAGAGGTGAATAAAAAGGAAACAGAGAATTGAATTGAATTGAACTTTATTTACAAGGATTAAGATTTAAGGCTATGCCTTTTTCTTACAATCTGTCCTTGGGACGCACAAATACACAATGATAAAAAAAAACAAGTCGCGTAAGGCGAAAATACAATATTTAGTCAAGTAGCTGTCGAACTCACAGAATGAAACTGAACGCAGCAAGACCGTATACTCGTAGCATCGTCACTCCACCGCCCGTCGCAAAGGCAGTGCACGTGGAATTGACAAGAAGAGCGGGGTATTCGTTGCGCTGAGAAGGATAGCACGCTTTTCTGTACTTCTCTTCGTTTTAACTTTCTGAGCGTGTTTTTAATCCAAACATATCATATCTATATATTTTTGGAATCAGGAACCGACAAGGAATAAGATGAAAGTGTTTTTAAGAAATAGTTGGCATATGCCCGCTGCGCCGCGCTGGTAAGGACTGACCACAATGTGTTGCTCTCCCGTTCTTATAGACCCCCGCTGATGCATCACACGTGCAAGCCCCCCGGCAACATGGACATTGCGGCTGGGCTATTCTCCTTGACTTTCACAAGTCCTCTCTCCCCTCTCTTTCTAATTACGGGCCTAAGTGTTGATATCCTGCTTTACTACCCTCTCTTCCCTACCTGCCAACACTGATCCCTTTAGGCCTACCTCAAGTATCTAACATCCTCCTCCTCCACCCGCGGCTAATCTGTCTCGTTTAAATAGAGTTTATCTGACGCTGTCCGCTCTATCTAAACTCACACTTAAACTACTCACTTATCGCCACCCCCACCCCGCCCCCGGCGCAAATCAAGAGCACACGATAATCCCAAAGAAATGACACTCCTCTTTCTCTCCCTCTTATTACTTACAGTTATACTCACACACCTGCGTGCGCACACACTCACATACACCTGACACACACGCAATCACTCTCGTGCGCACATACATCACACATAGCCAAGTCATGTATTGATTTGGGCAAATAACGAGGGCAGTTTATTCAAGAGAATACCATCTGACAATGAGAGATATCATTGTGCAGTGATAAGTCCCAAATTACGGAATCTGCAGCGGGACCCATTGGGACACTCGCCTTTGTTGGTATACAATAAGCACACTTCCTTCCCGTTGGGTCCCGCTGGTCGCCGGGAACCGCCGCTGGCCGTCGTAGCCTTGCCGCCCTTGTTGTCTTGGACGCCATGCTGGAGCCGGTCCCGCAGGATCACCGTGGACAGGTGGGGGTTGGGGGTTCCCCACTTGAATCCGCTGGACGACTGGCGCCTTCTGTACTCGTCGTCGTACAGAAGCACCGACTGCCACAAGTATCTGGCCCCCAGCTCGCCTATCATCTCTGTGTACCGGAGGTAGGCGGTCGAGTCAAACCCGGGCTTCTCAGCACTCAACTTCGCCATGATGCGTGCGTTTGCCACAATCCAGTGGCAGGGGGAGACTTTGTCAAGTTTTGGTCTCTGGTTGAGTTTTAGGATGACACCTCCCCCGAGTGTCACCTCTTCCTCGGCCGCCATCGACCCCGGCACAAAATCCAGAATGGAAAGATAGGAGGTCTCACCTGTTGGCTGCAGTGACAAGCCGCCTAACAGTCCCTGGAGTGGTTCCACGCTTTTTTCCTCAGTCACCCGCTGGGATAGTGGCCCTCCCCCGCTTCGCTTTTGCAGGGCCGCCACTGCTACTCTCAGCGCTACGTAGTGGCCACGCTTGAGACCCAGGCCCTCCAAATCCTGGGCAGTCGCATTTCTCAGCACATTGAGGGTGTTCAACTCCTCATCCTGGAGAACTTTAACCACCGTTAAAGGCAGATCTGTTGCCCACGCTCCAAATTCGAAGTCCATATTGCAGTAAGAAATAGTTGGCATATGCCCGCTGCGCCGCGCTGGTAAGGACTGACCACAATGTGTTGCTCTCCCGTTCTTATAGACCCCCGCTGATGCATCACACGTGCAAGCCCCCCGGCAACATGGACATTGCGGCTGGGCTATTCTCCTTGACTTTCACAAGTCCTCTCTCCCCTCTCTTTCTAATTACGGGCCTAAGTGTTGATATCCTGCTTTACTACCCTCTCTTCCCTACCTGCCAACACTGATCCCTTTAGGCCTACCTCAAGTATCTAACATCCTCCTCCTCCACCCGCGGCTAATCTGTCTCGTTTAAATAGAGTTTATCTGACGCTGTCCGCTCTATCTAAACTCACACTTTAAATTGATTTGGACAATTTAATTTTGATAATAATTTTTATATATTTAATTTTCAGAGCTTGTTTTTAATCCGAATATAACATATTTATATGTTTTTGGAATCAGCAAATGATGGAGAATAAGATAAACGTAAATTTGGATCGTTTTATAAATTTTTATTTTTTTTTACAATTTTCAGATTTTTAATGACCACAACCATTTGTGCCTGCCAAACGGAATGACCAAAGTCATTAATTAATTTTTAAGCCACCAAGCTGAAATGCAATACCGAACCCCGGGCTTCGTCGAAGAGTACTTGACCAAAATTTCAACCAATTTGGTTGAAAAATGAGGGCGTGACAGTGCCGCCTCAACTTTCACGAAAAGCCGGATATGACGTCATCAAAGACATTTATCAAAAAAATGAAAAAAACGTTCGGGGATTTCATACCCAGGAACACACACACACACACACGCACGCACGCACGCACATACACCACGACCCTCGTTTCGATTCCCCCTCGATGTTAAAATATTTAGTCAAAACTTGACTAAATATAAAAAGTTAATAATAAACAAGTCGCGTAAGGCGAAAATACAATATTTAGTCAAGTAGCTGTCGAACTCACAGAATGAAACTGAACGCAATGCCATTTTTCAGCAAGACCGTATACTCGTAGCATCGTCAGTCCACCGCTCATGGCAAAGGCAGTGAAATTGACAAGAAGAGCGGGGTAGTAGTTGCGCTAAGAAGGATAGCACGCGTTTCTGTACCTCTCTTTGTTTTAACTTTCTGAGCGTGTTTTTAATCCAAACATATCATATCTATATGTTTTTGGAATCAGGAACCGACAAGGAATAAGATGAAAGTGTTTTTAAATTGATTTCGACAATTTAATTTTGATAATAATTTTTATATATTTAATTTTCAGAGCTTGTTTTTAATCCGAATATAACATATTTATATGTTTTTGGAATCAGCAAATGATGGAGAATAAGATAAACGTAAATTTGGATCGTTTTATAAATTTTTATTTTTTTTTACAATTTTCAGATTTTTAATGACCAAAGTCATAATTAATTTTTAAGCCACCAAGCTGAAATGCAATACCGAAGTCCGGGCTTTGTCGAAGATTACTTGACCAAAATTTCAACCAATTTGGTTGAAAAATGAGGGCGTGACAGTGCCGCCTCAACTTTCACGAAAAGCCGGATATGACGTCATCAAAGACATTTATCAAAAAAATGAAAAAAACGTTCGGGGATTTCATACCCAGGAACTCTCATGTCAAATTTCATAAAGATCGGTCCAGTAGTTTAGTCTGAATCGCTCTACACACACACACAGACACACACACACACACACGCACGCACGCACGCACATACACCACGACCCTCGTTTCGATTCCCCCTCGATGTTAAAATATTTAGTCAAAACTTGACTAAATATAAAAAGGGAGATAGAGAGAAAGGAAGAGAGAGAGCGCGCG
Source organism: Littorina saxatilis (assembly GCF_037325665.1). NCBI lineage: Eukaryota > Metazoa > Mollusca > Gastropoda > Littorinimorpha > Littorinidae > Littorina > Littorina saxatilis. Next base: position 19,366 of record NW_027129222.1, read on the forward strand.
AGAGAGAGACAGAGACAGAGAGAGAGAGAAAGAAAGAGACAGAGACAGAGAGCCAGGGACAGAAATACTGAATATCCGACCGACCTACTTACTGACTGACTAAATGAATGAGTGAAACAAAATTAGAAAATGTGTCAGAGAATACCCAGAAAAACCCTTCTGTATAGCGAGAGATGAATTCTTTACATTTAACCTGTTACACATTATTATCCTCCGTGATGAGCGAAGATGCACCAAAACAGAAGGGGGATGAAAGAGTGTTAGAAACGATTACGTCAAAGCGTGGTGAGCGTAATGTTTATTACACCATTAGTTTAGGAATGCTATCCAGGAAACAAAGAGACATGTCGACAGACATTGGCTGATTCTCTCGTGACCGACTTACTTAATTTCGTTTTACAAGGAGACTGAGTGCTGATACCTAAACAAAATCCGATAAAATATTCTGGTGTGCAAGTTCTCTTTAAAGCAGTTGCGTTGTGTTTCTAAAGAATGACTCGTATCTGCCCATGGAAGTTAACATTTCAAAAACTCAAACAATCAATTTTCTTTAAAATAGGGTGGTAAAATTTGTATTCTCATTTATTTTGCTTCTGTACTTATCACTCACACGAAACAATGTATAACAATACAATCAAATTACTTGAGAATTGCCAATTGCACTGGAATTACTCAAATTACTTGAGAATTGCCAATTGCACTGGAATTACTCAAATTACTTCAGAATTGCCATTTGCACTGGAATTCCTCAAATTACTTGAGAATTCCTCAAATTAGTTGAGAATTGACAATTTCACTGGAATTCCTCAAATTACTTGAGAATTGCACTTGAATGACCCACACCCATGTTTTCGAAGTGGTTTCACTGTTTACCCGACGCCGACGTCATGCACGTGCCATTAGATTTATTGACCTGGTTTTCTACCGAGGACAACGGGAGCTTCTATCCTGAAAGTCAAACAATGCACTTGCACACCGTGATACATGTACCACTTCCGCACGCAGCATCAAGACAATCCTGTGTAATCCGCTAGATACATTTGCTCGGGATCACTGCACTTGACAAAATATCTGTTGGTTTTAAGTCTGTGAGACAAACTGAAAAGAGTGTACTTTGTTTTGCCGTGTCGTAGGGTTGGTATCCTTGTCACTTTTTATGTTCTATTTGTGGTTTATATTTTATATTTGTATAACGACGGGTTGGAAAACATGGAACTATGTACTAAGCTTAAACGTTTTTATTCTTATAAAATGAATATAATATCAGTCAGTCTGTCTATCTATCTATCTATCTATCTATCTATCTGTCTATCTGTCTGTCTGTCTGTCTCTCTCTCTCTCTCTCTCTCTCTCTCTCTCTCTCCCTCCCTCTCTCTCTCTCTCCCTCTCTCTCTCTCTTGTTACCCACCAATGTGTGTTTGGTCATATTTTGACCACATTTTAAGACGACGCCTAGAGAATATGTCAGTCATGGACATATCAATTTTATCAATTTGGATGAGATTGGTCAATATTCTGCGATGCTTGAGACATGGAATGGCCAAAGCTTTAATAGCCACGGTTTTTTTTTTTTTACCAGACCAATGGCACGCACGCAGCATTTATGTGGGAGGGGTTTTCTTTGACAGGGGATACGTGCTATTCAGAAAGGTTGCTGAATGTCTTGAGTGCAATTTCAAAGTAACGGCCCGGGTGTGTTGAAAAGCAGACTAACTTTCAGCATAGCCACCAACTTTAAGCTGAAATGTCACGTGATTCTTGCAGCAATTATGTCCAAAATGCCTTGGTCCTTTTGGGGTTGACTTAAGGGAGAACAGTGAGCTTACTTTCTTTCTAACAATTAGTTAGACATATTTATTTATTTTTACATCTATAACACTTGAACTTTGCAGGAGTACTTGTGTATTATTCATAAACCTAACGTGATAGAAATCAGAACCCCTTAGAAACAACTCTGGAAATGTATGTATTGCTTGCGATAATTAGCAAATACATAAAATGCACCAACGTTCCCGGAAATATGTGAATTTATGACGTTATGTGCATGTTTAAATTTACTCAGGAAATTAGTTCAACTCAATTCAGCTATCGCTATTTTCAGGAAATTTAAGTAAATTTATCGGCATTGCGCGTAAACTTCTCCCACGTGGCGTAGGAAATACACGTATGTCTTA
>NW_027129223.1:2500-7500 GCF_037325665.1 Littorina saxatilis
TGTGATGCTATTAAACGTGACCAGGCCTTTGCAGGGGCGGAGAAGTTAAGCCAGAGGGGGGAGGGGGGGGGGTTACAACTTGGGGTCCAGGGGTAGATCCCTTGTGGTGTACAGGGGCAAGGCCCCGTTGGGGGGTCTGGGGGGCGAAGCACCCCTGAAGCTGAAGAGTTTTAGCTATTTTATGAACAATGTATGGCTTATCCTTGATTTTAAACATGATCAACTGGTGTCAGCAGCCACTCATTATTTCTTTTAAAGTTAGTATTAAATCTTTTTTTGACAGCCGGGGGGGGGGGGGGGGACCCCTGTAGCCACCCCCCTAATCCGCCCCTGCTTTGGTATGCTTATATTACCTAATCAATGCTTGTGATAATCACAGTACAAATAATTGGCCGACTGCGCTAGAAGCCTTGCGTGCCATCCGCTCACACAGTGAAGCTGTAGATTTCAAAGCTAGTTGATGCAAAGGTTGTAGATTTCAAAGCTGTAGATGTGAAAGTTGTATATGTGAAAGCTGTAGATGCGAAATGTGTAGATTTCAAAGCTGAAGATATGAAAACTGTAGATGTGAAAGCTATAGATTACAAAGCTCGTAGATGTAAAAGCTGTGGATGTAAAAGATGTAGATGTGAACGTTGTAGATGTGATAGCTGTAGATGTGAAAGCTATAGATTACAAAGCTAGTAGATGTAAAAGCTGTAGATTATAAAGCTAGTAGATGTGAAAGCTATAGATTATAAAGCTAGTAGATGTGAAAGCTATAGATTATAAACTAGTAGATGTGGAAGCTATATATTATAAAGCTAGTAGATGTGAAAGCTATAGATTATAAACTAGTAGATGTGGAAGCTATATATTATAAAGCTAGTAGATGTGAAAGCTATAGATTATAAAGCTAGTAGATGTGAAAGTTGTAGATGTAAAAGATGTAGATGTGAAAGCTGTAGATGTGTAAGCTATAGATTTCAAAGCTAGTCGATGTGTAAGCAATATATTTCAAAGCTAGTAGATGTGTAAGCTATAGATTTCAAAGCTAGTAGATGTGTAAGCTATAGATTTCAAAGCTAGAAGATGTGAAAGCTGTAGATTTCAAAGCTAGTAGATGTAAAATCTGTAGATTTCAAAGCTAGTCGATGTGTAAGCTTTAGATTACAAAACTAGTAGATGTGAAAGCTGTAGATTACAAAGCTCGTAGATGTGTAAGCTATAGATTTCAAAGGTAGAGGATGTGATTGAATTGAGCGTTTTAAAGGGTGGACGGATTCCTCCCTATCAACGCTGCTTCTAGTTTCAGCCGGATTGCCATCTCGGTAGAAAAGACGTTAAAACAAAACCCGACAAAACAACTTAACCATCCAGCATGACATGTGTAAGCTCTGACCGTCTCCGGGAAGTTATAGTGGTCCGTTCAAGGGACTGTTGACATTTAAAAGGAAGATCACAATATAAACATGTATTTCTAACACTCACTGTACCAAGGATGCATTACTATATATTCATACAATGTCATATTCTCGTGTAAAGAACACCTCCTCACCCCTGTCACATCAAAACAAAGTCTCATATACATCAGACAGTCACGAACCGTGACGGTGTGTAGATGTCAGGCACACTCGCCACTTAATGGATTTACATATTCTTGTAAATCACCAGACAGTTATACAAACTATAAAACTCAGACTGAAAGGCAAGATAACTATACTAGACAGCAAAAACATTAACACGCTCTACTGATTCTTCAGCGCAGTTTGAATGACACGCCCTTTAATCAAGTCACACAACGCCAAGTCCTGTGTGCTGCAATACATTCTGATGTAAAATGGCAGCCTCACTTCCGCCGTGTTATTACAACCTTGAAAAATTACATTTCTTCGTTCCAAGTTTAACATTACTAATGCAGATACTTTAGAAGTCTTTATTTTAAATGTTGGCCACGGTTGTAATACTGTCCATCTAAAACAGGTAACGGTATCGCAATCTCTTTAGCAAAACCTGGCTTGCCGGATTTTCACATCTCAACCCATGAAAACTTCATCACTCTTACGTTCAACAAGAGTACATCTGTAACTTCCCTTTTCATTCAACGTAATTCGCCCAGACTACACCTACTGCCAAATACATCGTCCCACACATCAGGGGTGCGTTGCATAGGCAGAGCGCCACAGAACGTTTGCGAATGTTTTCTAAGCAACGCATAGTTTTGTTGTGGCGCTCGCGAGCGTTAGCAAGCGCTCGGTACTATAGCGTAACAATTGCGAACGCTCGCCGAGAATGGTCTAGGAAACGGGGGTTTGCGGGGAGCATTCTGGAGCATTCTGTAACGTACCTGAGAGGTGGCACGCCAAAAACTATTGCACTGTACTGAGCTTTCCGGTTGACTCTCTCTCTCTCTCTCTTTCTTCCTTTCTTTCTCTCCCTTTCTTTCTCTCTCTCTCACTCAGACACACACACACACACACACACACACACACACACACACACACACACACACTGACACACACACACACACACACACACAAACATACACACCCACACACTCGCGCGCGCGCAAACACACATACATACATGTGTGTATTTGCGTGTGTGTGCGTGTGTGTGTGTGTGTGTGTGTGTGTGTGTGTTAGTGTGTGTTTTATGTGTGTGGTGTGTGTGTGTGAGTGTGTGTGTGTGTGTGAGTGTGTGTGTGTATAAGGTTGTGCGTGTGTATATGTGTGTGTGTGTGTGTGTGTGCGTCTGGATGTGTCAGTGTGTGTGTATGTGTCTGGGTGTATGTAAGTGCATGTTTGTGTGTGTGTGTGCGCGCGCGCGTGTGTGTTTGTCCGTGTGTGCGTTGGTATGTATGTGTGTGTTTGTGTGTTGAGGGTGGTGTGTGTGTGTGTATGTGTATGTGTTTATGGTAGGGCATGTGTGTGTGTGTATATATATATGTGTGTGCATATGTCACAGGGGAAACCGGAATCCAGGGGGATCTGGAATCGCCCTAGGGGAAATTGGAATTCTAGTTTCCCCTAGGGGAAACTGGAATTCCAATATCAACTGGAAAATATCTAGTGGAGATTGGAATTCTAGTTTCACCTAGGGGAAACTGGAATCCTTTCTCTAGGGGAAACTGGAATTCTGATTTGCCCTAGGGGAAATTGGAATTTGTATTATGAATGGTTTCACTGCTGATAAATATTATATTCACAAACATTGTTTTGCATTTAACACATGCTTTGTGGAATGTTTTGCAAATTACAAAGCGAATTAAACATGACTACCTACACTATTACTTCGCTCATAGTTCGACAATAAGCCGAGTATGTAATCATCAGTCATACTTCCCTTTAGTTTAAAGCATGAGGAATGATAATCATGCACACATCGGTGGTGTGAGTTGATCATTCTTATATTTAACAATGTGAACACTGTTTACACACAACTCTGGAAAATCTGCTACTTGCTTTCATGTTTGAATCATGCACACATCGGTGGTGTGAGTTAATCATTCTTATATTTAACAATGTGAACACTGTTTACACACAACTCTGGAAAATCTGCTACTTGCTTTCATGTTTGCCTAGGTTGGCGACAGTAGTTTTACTGTAATGTGAAACCAGTTGTACTTACTTGTACATGTTCTACCATGGAGCAAAAAGATAAATTTTACCAACTCTTGGAAGATCATATCATGACTTTAGAAGATAATAAGAAGGAGGCGTTTTGTACATCACAGAGCAAATACAACCATATTCTTCAAGCTCTTCAGCTGGCCAAAGGAGCGAAATGTGCACAAGGAGCCAAGTTCAAACACAGGGCTGGCCAACATTTTTGCCTCCAAACAATTGGAACTCGGACACTTGTTTACTGCGTGAAGGCGAAAACTCCTCTTGTTACAAAAGAAGACACCTTTGAGACCATCAAGAAGTGTCATGAGGAAGTGTGCCATTCTGGGCGCGACAAAACATGGCACGAGGTGAAAACCAATTACTCTGGAATAAAGTATGACGCAATTGATGTTTTCCTGAAAACGTGTACATCTTGCTCAACAAGAAAAGTCCACCAAAATGCACCATCTGGGAAGCCGATGATCAATCTCACCTTTCTTCTGCGTCTGCAAGTTGATCTCATTGACTACAGAAATAGACCTGATGGTGATTTCAAGTGGGTGCTGCATGCCCGTGATCATTTCACGAAATTCAGCTGGGCGTACGCATTAAAGTCCAAATGCGCACAAGAAGTCGCCGATGCTATGATCAATCAGTTCAGTGTATTCGGTGCGCCAAAGATTAATAAATTGGCGTTCTCACCCGACTATAGAACTATTTTTGGCTCATAACTTTAGACATACAAATTCGGTCACAGATATTTACCAATGTGAGGATTCCGATAATCTAAAGAAAACTAGGCAAAATAAACTATCGGAAGATTGTTTGCTTGGACGTCAAGGTACTTCTGAGACATACAAATATTGTCACAAACATTTTCCATTGTGAGGATTTTGATAGGCTAATAAAGTGATTTGCCAAAAAACAGTATGGAGGGCCCCTTTAAATCAATACCATAACTATTGCCCGGAGAAATAAGGAGATTGAAAGAAATGAGAATAAAAGTAACGTTCCTAATCATTTCGTTCCTTCATACACAGGTTGTGTGGAACGTGGGAACGGTGACCTTGAGATCAAGTTGGGCAAATGGATGGATGAACACGGCTCCGAATGGACAAAAGGGTTGAAATTTGTCGTACATGCCATAAATACCTCAATCTCGGACACCACCGGAAAGTCACCTTACCAACTGGTTTTTGGACAACCTCCAAGGACAAATTCGTCTTTGTGGCAGGAACTGTCTCGTCAAGGGATTTTGTATGAAGAGGACCTTCCCGAGGATTTTCTTCAGCAACTTGAAATGGAGGAATCTGTGCCGCATACATCGGACTCGTCACAGCATACACCTCGGCGCCTGGAGGAATCTGTGCCGCATACCTCGGACTCGTCACAGCATACACCTCGGCGCCTGGA
>NW_027129223.1:12500-15000 GCF_037325665.1 Littorina saxatilis
AACAACAAAACGTAGTCTAGAAAGCGCCGCCTGGCGTCAAGAGACTAACGCCCACTATGACGCGGCCATCTAGTAACGAACATGACGTACACAAACAAGAGAAGTAACTCAGTGGAACGAACATGACGTACACAAACAAGGGAAGTAACTCAGTGGAACGAACATGACGTACTGGTACACAAACAAGGGAAGTAACTCAGTGGAACGAACATGACGTACATAAACAAGAGAAGTAACTCAGTGGAACGAACATGACCTTAAACCTAGGGGAAACTGGAATTCCAATATCAACTGGAAAATATCTAGTGGAGATTGGAATTCTAGTTTCACCTAGGGGAAACTGGAATCCTTTCTCTAGGGGAAACTGGAATTCTGATTTGCCCTAGGGGAAATTGGAATTTGTATTATAAATGGTTTTACTGCTGATAAAGAACTATATTTGAATGTGAACGTGAGTGATACTGTGTGTGTATGGTTAACAATTATTTATTTTCATTCCAACAATGACAATTAAAAGATATTCTAGCGAAAATAAAACACAATCAATGACCAGCCATGCATGTGTAATGTTCTATTCGGTATTCTTGCATGCTTTGCTGTCTGTGTGACACTTGGTGCCACATTCAAGTCCTGCTTTTCTGCAGCAACAGCGCTTTGTAGTACACGGCCCTTTACACTTGCACACGCTGGCACCAGATGGCACCCTTGAACCCGTATCACGCCATTTCACGGAGAGACGACACGCTTTGATGAGAGATATTTCCTCAAGCAAGTCTGGGTTAACCTCATTCAGGCTTTCAAAATGTACACTTCTCAAATCGGAAAGTTCTTCGCCTGCGATCCACGGCCCGAGGATCCGGTGGCGGAGTACAATTTGTACAGGTGCCTTTGTCCACCAACAGGCTTTGACATGAGTACTTTGCACGGTAACAAGCGAGCATCACTATTAGCTCTGTCTACCTTGTGGATGTTCAAGCCCACAGTATCACCAAGAGAGTACACCTTCGTTCTCGAAGCCACTTTCTTCACGTACCGTGATTCTTGTTTCTTCGCGGCTTTCAAATATTTTTTTCTTGCTTGCATCCTTTCCTCTCTGTGTGAGTCACCTTCATCAACGTCAAACATTTGACTTCGCCTCCATGTCACAAACTGGCCGATCTCTATGCATTCCTCGAATGGATTGTCTTCCACAGGTATGAATTCGGCATCATGTACTTCAGTAACAGACACTACAGCGTGGCTACTTGTGTTCACCGACTGTCCATGGATCATGTTTCTACTTGGACACTCTGTGCCTGTGGCAATCATTCGGTAATCATGTAACAAAATGTATTCTCTGCCGCGCTTTCCATGGCTATGGTTGCTGACAGATTCCTCCAGGCGCCGAGGTGTATGCTTTGACGAGTCCGATGTATGCGGCACAGATTTCTCCAGGCGCCGAGGTGTATGCTGTGACGAGTCCGATGTATGCGGCACAGATTCCTCCAGGCGCCGAGGTGTATGCTGTGACGAGTCCGATGTATGCGGCACAGATTCCTCCAGGCGCCGAGGTGTATGCTGTGACGAGTCCGATGTATGCGGCACAGATTCCTCCAGGCGCCGAGGTGTATGCTGTGACGAGTCCGAGGTATGCGGCACAGATTCCTCCAGGCGCCGAGGTGTATGCTGTGACGAGTCCGAGGTATGCGGCACAGATTCCTCCAGGCGCCGAGGTGTATGCTGTGACGAGTCCGATGTATGCGGCACAGATTCCTCCATTTCAAGTTGCTGAAGAAAATCCTCGGGAAGGTCCTCTTCATACAAAATCCCTTGACGAGACAGTTCCTGCCACAAAGACGAATTTGTCCTTGGAGGTTGTCCAAAAACCAGTTGGTAAGGTGACTTTCCGGTGGTGTCCGAGATTGAGGTATTTATGGCATGTACGACAAATTTCAACCCTTTTGTCCATTCGGAGCCGTGTTCATCCATCCATTTGCCCAACTTGATCTCAAGGTCACCGTTCCCACGTTCCACACAACCTGTGTATGAAGGAACGAAATGATTAGGAACGTTACTTTTATTCTCATTTCTTTCAATCTCCTTATTTCTCCGGGCAATAGTTATGGTATTGATTTAAAGGGGCCCTCCATACTGTTTTTTGGCAAATCACTTTATTAGCCTATCAAAATCCTCACAATGGAAAATGTTTGTGACAATATTTGTATGTCTCAGAAGTACCTTGACGTCCAAGCAAACAATCTTCCGATAGTTTATTTTGCCTAGTTTTCTTTAGATTATCGGAATCCTCACATTGGTAAATATCTGTGACCGAATGTGTATGTCTAAAGTTATGAGCCAAAAATAGTTCTATAGTCGGGTGAGAACGCCAATTTATTAATCTTTGGCGCACCGAATACACTGAACTGATTGATCATAGCATCGGCGACTTCTTGTGCGCATTTGGACTTTAATGCGTACGCCCAGCTGAATTTCGTGAAATGATCACGGGCATGCAGCACCC
>NW_027129223.1:20000-37563 GCF_037325665.1 Littorina saxatilis
GTGGAACGAACATGACGTACACAAACAAGGGAAGTAACTCAGTGGAACGAACATGACGTACACAAACAAGAGAAGTAACTCAGTGGAACGAACATGACGTACACAAACAAGGGAAGTAACTCAGTGGAACGAACATGACGTACACAAACAAGAGAAGTAACTCAGTGGAACGAACATGACGTACACAAACAAGAGAAGTAACTCAGTGGAACGAACATGACGTACACAAACAAGGGAAGTAACTCAGTGGAACGAACCCAAGAGTGCTCTTCATTGGCCTAGTCCACGACATGGTATTCAGCTTTCAAAACAATTAGTTTTGCAAACTGAAGGCGCGGTAGCATTATTTGTAACGCAGAATCTTATGGTACAACTTTGGAAGCGATCCGAGTCCTTTTTTGCTTAGATAATATATTGTATCTTGTTAAGGTCACACAGAGAGCATTAAATGGACTGCGGAGAAATGCGAACCGTGTCCTGCTACAGTCAGTGGAACGCACTGGGTACTATTTCACAGTGAAATGAACCGTCGTAACGTTCAACACCAACATTTGAAGGCAGATAGCGTAACTGTGTTTTGTAATCAATAGTATATGTATTCGCTTTGAAAAAAAAAAAGTATTCCTTATTGAATCACATACCAGCGAGTCTGCCTGTTTGGGGTTAATGTCCTTGATATACAAGTCTAAACTATGTTCTCGCCTGCATGCAATTAAGCAACAGTTATGCGTATTTGTATTTTTCACAAAAAGGGGACATTGGACACAGACAGGGACACCCGAAATGAGATCTGTGTCAGATATCAAATTTTGGTCACAAATGCAAATACAATATCATTATGTTCGATCCAGTTTAGCTAGAACTCCTGTTATTGTTACTGTTCAACTGACACAAACCGGAACTCCTGTAGTCTAGGACAGCAACCTGAACTCCTGTAGTCTAGGACAGCAACCTGAACTCCTGTAGTCTAGGACAGCAACCTGAACTCCTGTAGTCTAGGACAGCAACCTGAATATGAATCCAAACACAGATAGGCTGATAACATTCCATAATCCAGAATAAAAAAAAACCTATCTTGTGACAGGTAAAGTTAATATGCTTTATGTGGGGACAAGACACTGGACAAACATGCAAACAGAGAACACATATAATCGTGTTATATATATCTGGAAGTCTGTTGTTGCGATATTTCAAAATGGGGATGGAAGTAATGAATGTGTACGCGGAATATGGTTGGGCTGGAGCGGTTTTGTAGGCTTATTTGCTTTTTATGTATGTAGAATATGTTTATATTTGTGGCTGAATAAGTTTGAAAAAACAAAAAAATAATAATAATCATAATAATAATAAAAACAGAATCTTAATTTAGCCAAAGGAAAATATTGAAATAACTTGCTAAAATAATATATCAGAATGGGGAACTTAAGTTCTGTAGGAAGGCAGTATGTGCTCAAGCCTTGTTTGGTCAATTGAGTATAGCTATGCTTTGTGTTTTAGGCGCTTTAGTTGTTGGGCGTGGGAGGGGAGGGGTGGGGGGGGGGGGGGTCGGTGGGAGAGAGGATTGAGGGGTGGGAAGGAGAAAAGGGGATGAGGTTTTCAAAACAGATGTCCTATTTCAGCCTTATATATTGAGAGACACAGGGTGTATGCTGGCTTCCATTGAAGCGTGCAATGTTTATCTAAAAACTCATGGGGTTTCAGAAGGTGTGGTAAAGGCTGCATGTGACTGCGTGTCGTTCGCTCTGTGCGTTTTACCGCTGTGATCAGAGTGTGGCGGGACAATCTTGGGGTGCCTAGCTGTCATCAACAAAGTGTTCAACAATACGTGTCGTTTTTTCCCTTGTAAGCTGAAACCTGCCCTGCTGTCCTCAATACCCGTTCAGGACGTTTGTTCAGGACGTTTGTTCAGGACGTGATTATCGTCGCTAGTCTGGTTTGGTCTATGGCTGTGAATTTGACACTCCCTTGTTGGGGATATGTTCTGACAGTGGTCATTCACACAATGGCTTTCCTTGTTCCGACATTTTAGGACATGGTTTGGTGTTGCCTATTGTACTTGGCATGCCATGGATTCTTCTTGCAAATAAACTAGGCAAAGAAAATTATTGCACCCATTTTTGTACCCCAACTAAAACATTCATTCCCGTGTCATTTTATTCAAACTGTATGCCTTCTTCTTCTTCAGCGTTCGACGATGGCTGTGTCTAGATTCTTTGGCCCGTGATGTTGACGAAGTGGACTGTACTATATGCCATTAAAGGCCCTTTACTTGGCTACCTGGCACACTTTTCGGATCAAAGATTTCTGTTTTTAAGTATCACGTAACCGCCACCGAAGTAAGGGTACCCCCCCCCCCCCCCCCATGAAAGTTTTATTTGGGGTACGACCAGACAATACAGTCACTATGTTCAGCATGGTTTTCCGACAGCTATGACCAGACAATACAGACACTATGTTCAGCATGGTTTACCGACAGCTGTGACCAGACAATACAGACACTATGTTCAGCATGGTTTACCGACAGCTGTGACCAGACAATACAGACACTATGTTCAGCATGGTTTACCGACAGCTGTGACCAGACAATACAGACACTATGTTCAGCATGGTTTACCGACAGCTGTGACCAGACAATACAGACACTATGTTCAGCATGGTTTACCGACAGCTCTGACCAGACAATACAGACACTATGTTCAGCATGGTTTACCGACAGCTGTGACCAGACAATACAGACACTATGTTCAGCATGGTTTACCGACAGCTCTGACCAGACAATACAGACACTATGTTCAGCATGGTTTACCGACAGCTGTGACCAGACAATACAGACACTATGTTCAGCATGGTTTACCGACAGCTCTGACCAGACAATACAGACACTATGTTCAGCATGGTTTACCGACAGCTGTGACCAGACAATACAGACACAATGTTCAGCATGGTTTACCGACAGCTGTGACCAGACAATACAGACACTATGTTCAGCATGGTTTACCGACAGCTGTGACCAGACAATACAGACACTATGTTCAGCATGGTTTACCGACAGCTGTGACCAGACAATACAGACACTATGTTCAGCATGGTTTACCGACAGCTATGACCAGACAATACAGACACTATGTTCAGCATGGTTTACCGACAGCTCTGACCAGGCATGACCCACCTTGTTACAACCCCACGCCGACCGTCCTGTCCACTTTAACACTCGTGTTACTTGTTTTGTGTCACATTTACTTTGCCTTAATTTCCTTTCTTTTTGAAATGAACTTCGGAATCTGTTGCTCTTCTCTGCGATGAAACGTAGGGAGCGCACATTCATTCTATGCTGTACGGGGCTAAAACGCAGTACACAGCGTAAACAAGCTGTGCGATCCTCTGCCTGGAAAGGCCACCCAACAAAGCATTTCGATTTGAATAATGGAACGTTCAAACTCTAATTCTTCGGAAATCCTCGTGTGTGGTGTCATCAAATCAAACCCCAAACCGAACTCTGTGGCTCTTTGTGCAAGTTCAATTCTGTAGCTCTATCAACAGCATGTGAAATGTGGGTTCCTGTCAGGGGCGACAAGTAGGACACTAATCATAACAAAGATGGCGGCAGTGGAATTTGAGGGGAGAAATCACAGTGCTGAAGCATAATTAATTAAAACACAGCCGTGTCAAGTTGAACCACTAAGCGGCCTGACATTCCTTGTTTATAAGGTATTCCTAGTGTGTGTTAATTGAACCACTAAGCGGCCTGACATTCCTTGTTTATAAGGTATTCCTAGTGTGTGTTAATTGAACCACTAAGCGGCCTGACATTCCTTGTTTATAAGGTATTCCTAGTGTGTGTTAATTGAACCACTAAGCGGCCTGACATTCCTTGTTTATAAGGTATTCCTAGTGTGTGTTAATTGAACCACTAAGCGGCCTGACATTCCTTGTTTATAAGGTATTCCTAGTGTGTGTTAATTGACATGATTACAGCCCCCAACCCGAACTGTATGGCTCTTGAGGCAATTACAGAGACATGTTCTGGACCATTGTGTCCCTGTAATGCGAGGTGATTGATTGACTAGGGAAGGAGAACCTGTTGATTGGCAGACCTAAAGCAAATTGCAGGGTGTGATTGACTAGGGAAGGAGAACCTGTTGATTGGCAGACCTAAAGCAAATTGCAGGGTGTGATTGACTGGGGAAGGAGAACCTGTTGATTGACAGGCCTAAAGCAAAGTGCAGGGTGTGATTGACTAGGGAAGGAGAACCTGTTGATTGGCAGACCTAAAGCAAATTGCAGGGTGTGATTGACTAGGGAAGGAGAACCTGTCGATTGACAGACCTAAAGCAAATTGCAGGGTGTGATTGACTAGGGAAGGAGAACCTGTTGATTGGCAGACCTAAAGCAAATTGCAGGGTGTGATTGACTAGGGAAGGAGAGCCTGTTGATTGGCAGACCTAAAGCAAATTGCAGGGTGTGATTGACTAGGGAAGGAGAACCTGTTGATTGGCAGACCTAAAGCAAATTGCAGGGTGTGATTGACTAGGGAAGGAGAACCTGTTGATTGGCAGACCTAAAGCAAATTGCAGGGTGTGATTGACTAGGGAAGGAGAACCTGTTGATTGGCAGACCTAAAGCAAATTGCAGGGTGTGATTGACTAGGGAAGGAGAGCCTGTTGATTGGCAGACCTAAAGCAAATTGCAGGGTGTGATTGACTAGGGAAGGAGAACCTGTCGATTGACAGACCTAAAGCAAATTGCAGGGTGTGATTGACTAGGGAAGGAGAACCTGTTGATTGGCAGACCTAAAGCAAATTGCAGGGTGTGATTGACTGGGGAAGGAGAACCTGTTGATTGACAGGCCTAAAGCAAAGTGCAGGGTGTGATTGACTAGGGAAGGAGAACCTGTCGATTGACAGACCTAAAGCAAATTGCAGGGTGTGATTGACTAGGGAAGGAGAACCTGTTGATTGGCAGACCTAAAGCAAATTGCAGGGTGTGATTGACTGGGGAAGGAGAACCTGTTGATTGGCAGACCTAAAGCAAATTGCAGGGATTGATTGACTAGGGAAGGAGAACCTGTTGATTGGCAGACCTAAAGCAAATTGCAGGGTGTGATTGACTAGGGAAGGAGAACCTGTTGATTGGCAGACCTAAAGCAAATTGCAGGGTGTGATTGACTAGGGAAGGAGAACCTGTTGATTGGCAGACCTAAAGCAAATTGCAGGGTTCATTGCGTTAGAGGATCCAGGGATCGTACACATGTAGGGGTCATGGTCATTCTCACCAGAACAGTTAACTTAGTGACTGGCACAACCCATTTAGTTGATCCTAGAACAGCTCTCAGGTGACATTCTAAGATGTTTGTTGGCTTGTTGTCAGACCCTTTTTGTGTCGTTCCAAAGGGGGGGGGGGGGCATATCGTCTTCTGCATTATCTTTATCGGTCGAGGCCGCAAGGTCGAGGTTGATAACGAGGGAACAAAAGGCAATTGTGCTCCCCGAGGACCGAACAAAACAATGCTGCTCCGGCAGGAAGCCACAACACGTCGTTTTGTCATCATTTTGGTAGTGCAAAAGTCAGCACAATCATTAACAGAGAGCCAATGTTGTGATCGTAATGTTAACTTTGATTCACTTTTCCTCAAGTCTAAAGTACACGGAGCTGCCATTTCCCATATTTGCGATTTCACTAAGTTTTTAATATGTGCCTTTTCTTTTTCAGTGTTTTTAGATGGTTAGATGGGGTCCTGATTTGGCCTATATGGTCCGCTGGACCCAACTAACTAACTAACTAACTAACTAACTAACTAACTAACTAACTAACTAACTAGATGGTTAGATGGGGTCCTGATTTGGCCTATATGGTCCGCTGGACCCAAACAACTAACTAACTAACTAACTAACTAACTAACTAACTAACTAACTAACTAACTAACTAACTAACTAACTAACTAACTAAGTTTTTCAGTTGTTCAGTTTGTACCTTTTTGATGCTAATAATCTTGTTGCCAGACCGCGTATTGATATCCCCTGGACAAAGTCATGAACATTCACGATGACATTACCGACACAACACAGAATGATCAGCATTTGAATCGGGGTGTGAATACTCAAACACTACACGGTACAGAGAACGTATTGACACGTACTCATTATCAACACTGCAGTTTTTGTTTTTAATCATTAATCTTTGTTCACGCGGATTTTGACCAAACAGGCAAAGTGGAAAACCGTTCCATGGGCGTAATAATTATGACACTGCCAAAAACTCTCTTGGAGCACCAATCCTCACTGCCCCCCCCCCCCCCCCCCCCCAACGCAATCATCCACGAATAATCCAACCCACAACTCAGTTTGCGACCCGGATGTCTATAAGTGTGATAGGACACAATGACACGGTGCAGGTATCATGTATCGGTACTGAGGCCGCCTCGTTGTGGGGCCATTGTTGTCAGCGTTCTGCCCGTGTCTCTGCAGAGAGGTCGTGTTGCTTTCCTGTGTCATGTCAAAGTACTGGCCTGGCTTGGAGAAGTGTAATGTCAGCGTTCTGCCCGTGTCACTACAGAGAGGTCGTGTTGCTTTCCTGTGTCATATCAAAGTACTGGCCTGGCTTGGAGAAGTGTAATGTCAGCGTTCTGCCCGTGTCAGAGAGGTCGTGTTGCTTTCCTGTGTCATGTCAAAGTACTGGCCTGGCTTGGAGAAGTGTAATGTCAGCGTTCTGCCCGTGTCTCTACAGAGAGGTCGTGTTGCTTCCCTGTGTCATCAAAATACAGGCCTGGCTTGGAGAAGTGTAATGTCAGCGTTCTGCCCATGTCTCTACAGAGAGGTCGTGTTGCTTTCCTGTGTCATCAAAATACTGGCCTGGCTTGGAGAAGTGTAATGTCAGCGTTCTGCCCGTGTCACTGCAGAGAGGTCGTGTTGCTTTCCTGTGTCATATCAAAGTACTGGCCTGGCTTGGAGAAGTGTAATGTCAGCGTTCTGCCCGTGTCACTACAGAGAGGTCGTGTTGCTTTCCTGTGTCATATCAAAGTACTGGCCTGGCTTGGAGAAGTGTAATGTCAGCGTTCTGCCCGTGTCACTACAGAGAGGTCGTGTTGCTTTCCTGTGTCATGTCAAAGTACTGGCCTGGCTTGGAGAAGTGTAATGTCAGCGTTCTGCCCGTGTCTCTACAGAGAGGTCGTGTTGCTTTCCTGTGTCATGTCAAAGTACTGGCCTGGCTTGGAGAAGTGTAATGTCAGCGTTCTGCCCGTGTCACTACAGAGAGGTCGTGTTGCTTTCCTGTGTCATATCAAAGTACTGGCCTGGCTTGGAGAAGTGTAATGTCAGTGCAAATAACATGCAATATTTTGTAGTCTCGGCTGGCCGCCTAAATATGATTTTTGTCGGACTCTGACGTCACTTGGCTTAAAGAAGGGAAATCCAATGTTCAATCAATACATAAACAAATAACATCAGACAATGAACAGAAAAGAGCTTACATTCTCCACACAAATAACATCAGACAATGAACAGAAAAGAGCTTACATTATCCACACAAATAACATCAGACAATGAACAGAAAAGAGCTTACATTCTCCACACAAATAACATCAGACCATGAACAGAAAAAGAGGTTACATTATCCACACAAATAACATCAGACCATGAACAGAAAAAGAGCTTACATTATCCACACACAAAAAGGCTCTGGAGAGGGAAGGAGCAACAACAACAACAAAGTCTTAGGAATTCATTTCAACAACTCTGTCCCAGCCTCCAACATAGAAGAAAACTGGGAACCTAAACTACATAAAGTAAATTCATTAATAGCAACATGGTCGAAAAGAAACCTAAGTATAATGGGGAAAATTTGTATAGTCAAAACATTAATGTTGTCACAGTTTACTTACGCACTGCAATCTCTATGTGCCACAGAAAACTTCCTCAATAAGCTAAATTCATCTCTATTCCGATTTATCTGGAAGAAAAAATATTCAAACAAAAGAGCTTATGAAAAAGTTAATAGAAAAGTAATGTGTAAAGAGACAAATCTTGGAGGTCTGAAAATGATTAATGTCAAAGATGTACAAACATCATTTCTAATTTCATGGATTATGAGGCTGCTGGACGGAAGTAACGCAAAGTGGCAACAGATTCCATTAGCATCATTTTTAAATCTGGGCGAACGCTTATGCTGTCTGCGCTCAAATGTGAGTGCAGAAAATTTTAAAGGACTAGGTGCCATAAAGCAATATTTCTGGAAACAAGCTTTTATCACCTGGCTAAACAATAAACACAAGATCAAAGAAATAAGCAGTAATGAACAGCAGATAAGTGTACGCAATCAAACCTTATGGAATAATACAAATATAAGGTACAGGAAGCAAACACTATACATGAATGACTGGATAAAGGCTAAAATATGCGTTGTTAAAGATGTTTTTAACGATAACGACATGTACTCTTTTGAGGAAATATGTGAACGAACTGGATATAATGCAATACAGACTGCCATTAAAGCTCTATTATTGCGTGATACGGGTCAGGCCCGTTCTGATCATATGCCATTTATACAATTATCTCCACGCCAAATCCGCCTAAAGATGTTAAATTATGAGATAAAGGAGCCAAGCTCAGCTGGATTTTGGTCGAACAAATTAAATATTACATTAGAAGATAAACACTGGAAATTAGCTAACGAATGCTCGACAGAAACCCGTCTTCGTCTATTGCATTGGAAAATTTTACACAATATATATCCCACCAATATTTTGCTACATAAGATGGGAATTCGTCAAACAAATCTCTGTCAGTATTGTAACGAAACCGACTTCATCGAGCACTTTTTTTGGCAGTGTAGAGCAGTGCAACCCATATGGCAGGAATGTCAAGGGTACATATTTAAATATACAGGCAAAAGTATAAAGTTAAGCTGCGAAGAGGCTCTTTTTGGGTATTTCACACGTGATATCCCCAGAGAGAAAACCTTCATAATTAATCACCTTATATTGATATCGAAAATGTGCGTAAGCCAGTTTAAGTACGGAAATCCAAAAACTAACATGAAGATCTTATTTCAGAACCAAGCTCGACTTCGAAATCTCTAGTAAAATTGAACTGTGAAAAAGAATATAGATAACTAGTAGTATTGTGCTGTTAATGTAAAGTTATTTATGTATGCGCTGTATGATGCTGTGCTGAAAACTAGTACTGTAATTGGATTAATTAACCTGTTATGTATTGTCCCGCTGAAAATGTATTATATAACAGAATTATGGGAACAACAACAACAACACACACACACACACACACGCACACACACACACACACACACACGCACACACACACACACACACACACACACACACATATGCACATACACGCAAACATTAGTTAAATTGTTGTTGAATAAAAAAGTAATTTAATGGAAATGTAACCTGTAATGTAAAAGAAAACAAAATTAAAATTTCATTAAAAAAAAAAAGACCAATGAAGAAGGATATGCTCACCGCCCAAAAAGAAAGAAAGAAAAAAAAGAAAAAAAAAAAAAAAAAAGACGAAAGAAGCAAAAAAAATGGGTTGAAGCAGCCTTGCATGCAACTGAGGTCAAAAAAAAAAAAAAAAAAAAAAAAAACAACAACAACAAAGTATTGTGACACGTGTTGTTCCCCAACTGAACAATTCCTTCCCGTCATTTCATTCAAACGTTTTGGTCGATTTTTAAAAAAGTGGTATTCTTCGTTTTTATCATATCAATTTTGTAACGTGGTGTTGATGTTTCAGGTGAGACAGGACGAGAACAATGGGGAACAAGCTGGGACGTAGCAGGGCCATTCCGAAGACATCTCGTCAGGTAGGCCGCTAGCTGTCACTGTCTTGTATTGTCCATTGTGTTTCCTTTTGTTTTGTTTTGTCGATCGTGGTGTCTTTTGCATACTGATTTGTTGTGCATAGCATTGTATTGTACTGTCCAAATCATATCGTACTGTCCAAATTATATTGTACTGTCCAAATTATATTGTACTGTCCAATTGATTTTTTTTTAAATTTTTTATATTGTATTGTCCATTTTTTGTATTGCCCATTGCATTGTATTACACATAGTGTTATATTATTAATAGCATTGTATTTTTCATAGAATTGTATTGTCCATAACTGTCATTATATTGTCCATGACATTGTGTTGTCTATAGCATTGTATTGTCCATAACATTCTGTTGTCCATAGCATTGTATTGTCCAAAGCATTGTGTTGTCCATTATAAGATGTTCGGTGGCTTGTTGGCAGACCAGCTTTTGTGTTGTCCGAGGGGAACATATCGTCTTTTGTTTCATCTGTATCGACTAAGGCCGAACGCCGCGGTTGACAAAACTGTCTGTCCGCAGTTGATGATAATGCAACAACAGGCGATCATTATGCTCCACGAGGACCAACGCACAAATTCAAATGATACTGAATGCAATGCAATTTGGACGTATGTGTTGTAGTGTATAATATATACATAGACTTGACTGATCAGTTTTATTATATAGGTTCCAGTGTCATTATTGCATAATTTCGTACAGCTTATTTCAATAAGGCTCCAGTTCTTACCACAACTAGGCACCCGTTTCTTTCGCTCTCTCTGTTCAACAAAACAGAAACTGCTTGTGTCAGCATAATATGTTTTGACTTTCTGAGGTCTCTCGGTTGTAGAAATGACTATGAGGCCGGTCTGTTTGCTGTGTGAGTACACTGAACAATGTAGACATAGGGCACGTACATTCTCACGACAACAGGGGACACTGAACAGTGTAGACATACAGCACGTACATTCTCACGACAACAGGGGACACTGAACAGTGTAGACATACATCACGTACATTCTCACGACAACAGGGGACACTGAACAGTGTAGACATACATCACGTACATTCTCACGACAACAGGGGACACTGAACAGTGTAGACATACATCACGTACATTCTCACGACAACAGGGGACACTGAACAGTGTAGACATACAACACGTACATTCTCACGACAACAGGGGACACTGAACAGTGTAGACATACATCACGTACATTCTCACGACAACAGGGGATACTGAACAGTGACCGGCACGGTTGGCCTAGTGCTAAGGCGTCCGCCCCGTGATCGGCAGGTCGTGGGTTCGAACCCCGGCCGGGTCATACCTACCTAAGACTTTAAAATTGGCAATCTAGTGGCTGCTCCGCCTGGCGTCTAGCATTATGGGGTTAGTGTTAGGACTGGTTGGTCCGGTGTCAGAATAATGTGACTGGGTGAGACATATGAAGCCTGTGCTGCGACTTATGTCTTGTGTGTGGCGCACGTTATATGTCAAAGCAGCACCGCCCTGTCTGATATGGCCCTTCGTGGTCGGCTGGGCGTTAAGCAAACAAACACACAAACTGAACAGTGTAGACATACAACACGTACATTGCTACGACAACAGACTGAGGACACTGAACAGTGTAGACATACAGCACGTACATTCTCACGACAACAGGGGACACTGAACAGTGTAGACATACAGCACGTACATTCTCACAACAGGGGACACTGAACAGTGTAGGCATACAGCACGTACATTCTCACGACAACAGAGGACACTGAACAGTGTAGACATACAACACGTACATTCTTACGACAACAGAGGACACTGAACAGTGTAGGTATACATCACGTACATTCTCACGACAACAGGGGACACTGAACAGTGTAGACATACAACACGTACATTCTTACGACAACAGAGGACACTGAACAGTGTAGGCATACATCACGTACATTCTCACGACAACAGGGGACACTGAACAGTGTAGACATACATCACGTACATTCTCACGACAAAAGGGGACACTGAACAGTGTAGGCATACAGCACGTACATACTCACGACAACAGGGGACACTGAACAGTGTAGACATACATCACGTACATTCTCACGACAACAGGGGACACTGAACAGTGTAGGCATACAGCACGTACAATCTCACGACAACAGGGGACACTGAACAGTGTAGACATACAGCACGTACATTCTCACGACAACAGGGGATACTGAACAGTGACCGGCACGGTTGGCCTAGTGCTAAGGCGTCCGCCCCGTGATCGGCAGGTCGTGGGTTCGAACCCCGGCCGGGTCATACCTACCTAAGACTTTAAAATTGGCAATCTAGTGGCTGCTCCGCCTGGCGTCTGGCATTATGGGGTTAGTGTTAGGACTGGTTGGTCCGGTGTCAGAATAATGTGACTGGGTGAGACATATGAAGCCTGTGCTGCGACTTATGTCTTGTGTGTGGCGCACGTTATATGTCAAAGCAGCACCGCCCTGATATGGCCCTTCGTGGTCGGCTGGGCGTTAAGCAAACAAACACACAAACTGAACAGTGTAGACATACAACACGTACATTGTTACGACAACAGAGGACACTGAACAGTGTAGACATACAGCACGTACATTCTCACAACAGGGGACACTGAACAGTGTAGACATACAGCACGTAGGCTACATTATCACGACAACAGAGGACACTGAACAGTGTAGACATACATCACGTACATTCTCACGACAACAGGGGACACTGAACAGTGTAGACATACATCACGTACATTCTCACGACAACAGGGGACAATGAACAGTGTGGACATACAGCACGTACATTCTTACGACAACAGGGGACACGGAACAGTGTAGACATACATCACGTACATTCTCACGACAACAGAGGACACTGAACAGTGTAGACATACATCACGTACATTCTCACGACAACAGGGGACACGGAACAGTGTAGACATACAGCACGTACATTCTCACGACAACAGGGGACACTGAACAGTGTAGACATACAGCACGTACATTCTCACGACAACAGGGGACACTGAACATTGTAGACATACAGCACGTACATTCTCACGACAACAGAGGACACTGAACAGTGTAGGTCTACATACATCACGTACATTCTCACGACAACAGGGGACACTGAAAAGTGTAGACATACATCACGTACATTCTCACGACAACAGGGGACACTGAAAAGTGTAGACATACATCACGTACATTCTCACGACAACAGGGGACACTCGCATTGTACGTTGCAGGCGTGCTGCCAGTGCAGCAGGGAATCACGGTGCATCAGGCAAGGGGTGTGTGACTGCCGTGCGAACTGTACCCCCTGTACCAACTGTGCTGCTCAGGGCTGTACGAATCGCGCCGTTGATCTGGTACGTCTTGGGTAGCCTAAAAACTCATTAAACTAAAAAAATAACATTCACATACTTCAAATAATCTTTTGTTACTAATTCCTTTCTAAATTTACTTAGACACAACATTCCTGAGAATTCTAAAACACTGATTCCTGACTTCCTGACAATTAAAGGGAAAGTAATCCTGACATTCCATTTGTCAAAAACAAGCACAGTTCCTTCCCTTACACTAAATAGACAAATCAGTAAGCCCCCAAAAGTACTTAGTAAAATGGGAAAGAATGACTACGAATGAATACTTTCACAGGTTTACATGTTTAAAGGAGATTAAGACTTTTAACAAGGTTTGACGAAAGAAGTGTTACAAGACATGCGGTTTTTAGAACCGTCTACAATTTTATCGTGATTGCCACAGGTTATAGGCACATAAAAAAGAAATAAAAAAAACCAGCCAACCAACCCATCTCTGTCTGTCTATCTCTGTATGTCTGTCTCTGTCCTTCCCCCCTCCCCTCCCCCTCAGCTCCTGCACGGCCGATCTAATCTGTCAATTTTTTGGGGGTCGTAAACATGCATTGTCCGTGTCAGTGTCAATAAATGCAAATAGACTGAACATTCCTCATTGATGACGATCGCAACAGCCAAGTTGATGGTTGAGTGTTTGGAACCCCGCCACCTGCTTGATAAAGAGAAGAGATGTTCCGATCTCCCGGGTCACTTTATGTGCATACCTGCTTGCCCCCCCCCCCCCCCCCCCATTTTGTAACACAAAACCAGGTAAAAATGGTAAAGATCCTGAAATCCATGTCAGTGAATTATAGAAACATGAAAATACCAAGCATGCATCCCACGACACAGAGTAGAGTATAAGTATATGGCCGACGGAACATACGGCCAAGCACATACAATCCTCTTCGTGCAAAACCATGAGTGTACATGGGCGTTTTGGCCCACAAACGCACAGGAAAATAAAATAATGTTTGAACATTTTTTCTGAGTACCATGTGAGGAAACACGTTCACATACATACATATTTACGTTCACATAAATACGTATTGCATGACAATAAGGTGAGTCACATTATCTAAAACAACGCTATGACAGAAGTGACGGTAATATCATGCAAAACCACACATATAAACATCGATATGACAGCTTGAAGTGACGGTAATATCATGCATAGTACACACATGAACAGTGCTATGACAGAAATGACGGTAATATCATGATCATTACATATATGAACTGTGCTATGACAGAAGTGACGGTCATATCATGCACACAACTCATAATTATGAACAGCGCTGTGACAGAAGTGACTGTAATATCATGCAAGCCACACATATGAACATCGATATGACAGCTTGAAGTGACGGTAATATCATGCATAGTACACACATGAACCGTGCTATGACAGAAATGACGGTAATATAATGATCATTACATATATGAACAGTGCTATGACAGAAGTGACGGTTATATCATGCACATCACACAGGGACCGGCTGTGGAATGTGCTCCGCCGTGCAGTACCTCTGGGTCACCGGGGAACCAGGCTGTCTCTCCTTCCCCGCCCTTGATGGCAAGATCACAGGAATCAGAGGACCAAGTGTTAAGGTTGTCAGACCATGAGGTAAATTCATCTCAGAAAAAAAAACCGAAACCTCATATTTTAAGACTTATTGAAGTTATGTTTAAAATGAATAAGGTGCATTATTATTAGTTTTACTCTTTTTGTGTTACGTTGTTGTTGTTGTTGTTGTTGTTGTTGTTGTTGTTGTTGTTGTTGTTGTTGTTGTTGTTGTTGTTGTTTTCCTTGTTTTTGTTTTTCATTTTGAATTTACACCATAGAACAACTGTTTTTAAACAATTATCTGCTGTGTTCTAGGCAAATATTGTGTGAACCACCAACGAGACATAAGTCCCTATTTGGTGTCCGTATTTTCACCGTCTTCATAGTTGACGTAGGTTGTGAATGGTACTAGAAGGGAGTAGACAGTACATCATCATGTCTTTGATTCCAGAGGGAGTTTCTCAACGCCTGGTTCCCTCACCTTGAGAGCGAATCATACATAATCCCCCCGGCTCACATGGACACTGTGCAAGAGAGAATGGCATATATCGGAGAAGGTGAGCGAATCCAGGTACTGAAAACACAGCAACAAATAGACAGAGATGAGAGTAGAGAGGTCAGGGACACTGTCCGCATAGACACAGTGCTGAAAAATGTCCACCACTGCATGAATCAGATAAAGAACAAAGCCGCAAGGGAAAAAGAAATTATGGTACTTCTGACCCAAGCTAAATTTGGTGTATATGGTGCTGATACCCAAAGCATCTATACTGGTGCAGCCGCCAGGAACACGAACAGCGTCAAAGCAGAGCCGTTGAACCTGGAGGAGGACTTTGTTGACCTGCTCGCCATACATCGCGAGCGTGGGATAATGATGGCGGCAATCATACCTCAGACAGAAGACGACCCCCTTGCAGTTCAAGAAGAACTAAAGAAGGCCGCTGCTTACCTGAAGCAAGCCAGAGATGTTGTGAGGCGCTCTGTTCTGGGTGACCTGGTAACACAGCCAGCCCTCCACCAGGCCATTGTCCTGCCCGACACAACGAGACGCTGTCTGGAGGAGGTGCTGCTGAACATGAGCGATGTAAGTTAACTCTTGACCTACACTCGCTCACACACGCAAAAACAGACGAACGCAGGAGAGAAGTAGAGAGAGAGAGAGAGAGAGAGAGAGAGAGAGAGAGAGAGAGAGAGAGAGAGAGAGAGAGAGAGAGAGAGAGAGAGAGAGAGAGAGAGAGACAGAGAGAGACAGAGACAGAGAGAGAGAGACAGAGACAGAGAGAGACTGAGAGAGAGAGACAGAGAGAGAGAGAGAGAGACAGAGAGAGAGAGAGAGAGAGACAGAGAGAGAGAGAGAGAGAGAGAGAGAGAGAGAGAGAGAGAGAGAGAGAGAGATAGAGAGAGCTTTGTTCACCAACGTAAAGTAAGGGCCAGTTCATAGCGCTAGGCTTTTTGTCCACACACTGTATGCAGTGTCCGTCCGTATGTCCGAACAAAAAACGTAACGTTAAGATTATCTCGGATGATTTTGAAGCTAGACCTTTAAACATTTGCAGACTTTTGGTATTTAATAATCTTCCGATTTGACCCCGATTTGATTGACCTTCGTCAAATGTTGGGGTCACAGCGGGGTCATGCTCATCAACTTTTTAAGTTTAGTTTCTTTCAGATATTTGGGTAACAAAGCCTCCATATTTCACACAATTGTAGGTGTTATTAATCAGCAGACATGACCAAAATGTAGCTTGTTTCGAAAATGTTCACAGTAATAGCATGGACATGTTTGCTGGACAAGATGATCACCACTGAACATATCTGGAATATTACAAGTCACACTTTTGATCAAGTTTTGTTCGATTATTCTGATGCCAACGTTCTCTTGAAAATTTAATTTATGAAGCTGAAATAGGAATTTTCAAATATTTTTTTTATTGGGGTTAAGTCTTAAAATGTGGGTTAACTTACAGAGGTTATGAACAAATAATCTTTAAAAATAAAAAAAGGGTCCTATTGGGGGAGGTCAGGCATAAAAGGGGGTGGTTGTATAAGAAGGGAGGGACTCTTGTGGGAGTGGTGCTGGCGGGAGTCTTTCATAGGGGAGGGAGGGGGTGATCCTAAAATGGGGGGGGGGGGGGGGTTACATTGTTGTGGGACAAGACGAAGGCGAGTCGAATAAGCATTTGCTTTTTACTTCTTTACTGGAGCTCTAAGAACAATGACCTTGAATTAGAATAGTAGACATCATTTTTTTGTCGCGAAAACGACGTCACTTGTACTTTACGTAGCCTAATGCGCGTCACCACAAACGGGAAACTCTTTTCCGAAAAGATGGTTTGCTTTTGTCCAGAAAGTTGTCTTTTAGGCTGGTAAACACTAAATCAGGAATGAAGAGATTTCAAACTCAGGTAGGCCTAATGTTACACTGTCTTTGTGTGCATCGTGTATTAAACCATCCCGTGTGCCATTTTCCGCATTCTCTACAGTCCGTGTGTGTTGACCTCAGTTACAGGAGTTGCAGGAAGGCCTCAGCGTCGAGTCAAGTCGGAATGTCAGCCAGGTGTGTCTATGTGAGGACGATATGGCTGACCAGACACGGCTCGACGCGTGGTGGAGGGCAAGCTTTGAACGGAATGAGGGCGGGGACCCTGCCATGGATGCAGCTACCTACACACAGTTGGTTGCCAGGTACTGTTGCATAGCTGTATCATATTGGTGAAGCGCACGCACGCACGTTTGTTATTACTTAGCCTAACGTAATCTATCTTTCTTTCTTTCTTTCTCCCGACCCCCCTCCCCCCACCCCCACCCCCC